>NW_017804276.1:306621-429595 GCF_001625305.1 Branchiostoma belcheri | reverse complement strand
ATACCTATAACTAAGTGCGGTTGTCAATAGGTTATAAGTTTGACTGTGCCCACCCACCTGCCTGCCTTCGTCGCCTTCCTCCTCCTTGTAAGATGTAACGATCGGCACCCCAGCCGTACTACCAAATGTCACGGTGGCGTAGAGAAGACACGGAGACTCAGAGATGTCGTCCTGTCGTTTCTTTAATCTTTTCAAGTCTCCTCTCCCCCAACGTTACCTTTCTAGAACCCCTTCCTTCGAACAGGTGTCGTTGCTACCTGTTCGAACACCTGCTCAACACCGCGTGCGCACGTGGTGATCACGTGCACAAGGTGTGTTCGAACAGGCAGCGAACCCCCGCCCGAAGGAAGGGTTCTAACTATAGCTACTACAATGTATAAGGTAAAGTACAAGTGCTTAAGTTAATGTATAACTGTCACTTCGTGACACCTACACAGTGACAGGTGTTCATTTAGCAGTAAAGTAATTAAGGGAACAGCCAATCAGCGACCAGATCTCCCAACAGGGTGCACCTGCTGCCCATATTTGGGCATTGGCCCTATGCCCAAATATGGTCACACTCCAATCTTGGCAACACACACTGCTACAGTACATTACCTATAACACAAACAAAAAGTCACAATAAAACCATTCTAAAAGCCTGTACCAAGAAAATTAAAAAAAAAAAAAACTGGGGGTATTTGGCCACTGTACCTTCATGCCAAATTTCATGTTATTTGGCCCAAAAATGAAGGAGTTGAATCAATTTAAAGAAATGGCAGGAGGAGGAGAAAAAGAAACGTCAGCAAAAACAATATGACATCACCACTAGGTGGTGAAGTCATAAATAGGTGTTATCGACGTCGTACTGGAGACTCGCAGTAACTTTGTTTTCATGTTTTGAGAATGTTGGTCATTACATTATTTTGTGTTACATCTTTGTAGGACTGAAAGTGGAGTGACTGGCCTTTAAAGGTTCAGACAGTGTGGGTGTGGGCGGCGTCCGGGTGATTAACACCCCTAGAAGTATTTTTAAATACTTAATTATAATTATAATTATCATATAGCCGGGTGACGTTGACCAATCAGAAGGCTCCATTCCACATTCTTTATGTCGCCGTAATGTCACAAATAGAGTCAAAATCGGGTATTTATTCATCCCAATCCATACATTAAACAAAATGAATAATCACCCGCATATGACCTCAGGTGACCCAATAGAACACGGCTCTACTTCTAAAAAATCCAAAAATAACTTGAGTTGTGTTCCAATGACTCCCATAAGAACACCTGTTCCCTGCCTGTGACCCAGATAGAAGACATAGAACATGAACCCCCCAGTGACCTCAGGTGACTTCAGACGGAACAGATATTCTGTGTTCTATTCAGCATGTGCAAGGGGTACATTGTGTGACTCTTCACTGCATCAGTTTGGATAGGCTATATGATAATAGTGTTAATGGCCCGCCCTTTCTCGGTGAATATGGTGTGATAAAGCCTTGTCAGTTGCTATAACCACCTCATAAAGCCACCTCGTTCGCTGCGCTCACTTGGTGGCTTTATTCGGTGGTTATAGCAACTGACAAGGCTTTATCACACCATATTCACCTCGGGGCGGGACATTAACCCTTAATTATTTACTGACACTATCTGCGCTGCTAATGGGACTTTGCCTTTATTTTCCCCGCTCAGATTCTTGCATGGATCTCAGTAGTGGGGCTTTTCTCCTACGTGAAGGTGACCATTGGGTCCATTTTCCGCGAGGAGGGACAGAGGGCGCTGCTGTACTGTGGAGCAGTCATGCAGGCCGGCTCCTGTGTCGGCGTCATCGTCACCTTCCTGTTCGTCAACGTGTTTCCCATGTTTCAACAGAACGACGCCTGTGATCTCTGACTCCCACAAGAGAAGAAGATGTTCAATAAAACCTGCCATTATATCATATATTGGACGGTATGTCTGAAAAGTGATTTCCTACACTTAACTAGGAGTTTGCAAGAAGCTTCAGACACTGAGAAAGCATCAAGATCGAATTGCATCGAACGTCCAAACGCTTTAGAACTTTGCGGATTCGTCATCGCGGTCAATGGACCTATCACATTATTACGTCACAGTTTGTTTACCTGTTCTAAAGAACATTCTAGAACTGTCAGTTAAAGAATAAAGATCATTTCAAAGTTTTCAAAGTCAGGTATGTTTGATTTTTGCTGCGTTTTGTTGACACAGCATTACATGCCATAATGGATGATTTAGTTGTGACATTGGACGAAAGTAGTACTGTATTAAAGGCCTTATATTAAGGCTAACGCTACACAAACACACACCGCGCTACGCACCCATGTACAATATAAACGTCGATTAACCGGCATTCATTGCGGTAAACAAACTGTGACGTAATAATATGATTGGTCCATTTGTCGATGCTAGGTGCTAGCCGCAACTTCAAACGGCCGGCCGCGCTCTAAACTAGATGGACTAGCGAAATCACTTTTCAGACATACCATCCATGATATAATGACAGGTTTTAACGAACCTCTTGTTCCCCTTTAAATTAAGCCTGATGCGTGTTGCATTCAAGACTTAGAGCAACGGTGAGGTAATTGAAACTGTACTACGGTGGCCCGTAAGTACAGGCATGCGTGTCTGCTCGAGTACCTTCCACGTCTGTGCAAGTACCTTCCACGTCTGCGCGAGTACCTTCCACGTCTTTACAGCTGTAAAGGCAAGTAAATTTGTTAGAGGCCGAAACCCCATGCACACCCTTTGGGGCCCAGAAAGGGTAGCCCATCAAGGTACCCCTAGCCCTGGCCTAGCCCATCTTTTCCAGATACCCTTTTCTGTGCAGATGAGGAAGGTATTCGCGCAGACGAGGAAGGCATTTGCGCAGACGAGGAAGGTACACGCGCAGACGTGGAAGGTATACGCGCAGACGTGGAAGGTATTCGTGGAGACGAGGAAGTTTTTTCTGTGCATACATGGAAGGTATTCGTGCAGACGTGGAAGGTATTCACGCAGACGTGGAAGGTATTCGTGCAGACACGCATGCCTGTACTTACGGGCCACCGTACCTGGCTATAAAAAGCCATTCACTGTTTAGTTGCTTCATGAGGCCCATAGAGAATATGATGCCTACAAATGGTATTAAAAACATCACTGCAAATACTGCTCACAGCAACTCCACCATCCTGTAATTACTGTACGCTTTTCGTGATACCTAAAAGCAGAAGGCGCCGGCGATGCTGTAACAGGACACACGCGATCTGGTAAAAAACAAGGCTCGGGGCCACTGTACTTCAAAGCTAACTAGAGTTCGGAGGTCTCATGCCTTCGACAGTGTGATATTGTTTTGGTCGGTGTTGTGTGTGTGTATAGTGTAGGTTTTTTTGAAGATGATTACGGTAACCGTAGTTATAGTGGTCAGAGAATCTTTTTGTGAACGAAGCAACATACTATTTACTAGCCTTCAACTAGAAAGGCCGACATTTGCTCAAGAGCAAATACAGCACATTTCACCTATTTTTCCTCCCCATTCCAAATTTCCCCTAGAAAGGCCAACATTTGCTCAGGAGTAAATGCAGCATGGCTTCACCACATCCCCAGTACCAAAAATGGACCTATCCCCCTCCCGCGCAAATGGATTGTTCCTAAATCACACCTGTTTAAAAATAATCTACCAAACAGTGCCAAAACGATTTCATAGCCTTCTGTCGAAGGCAATAAATATGAGATACAGCTGCAAAAAGGAGGCTGCAGAACATGAGGCAAAATCTAAAGTGACTTGTAGCTTCAAACGCATTTTGGAAATATCAATTTATCATGTAACACATGTTTAAATACGGTCATACAGTATCACTAGAGAGTAGGGATTCAGTATTGAGTCAGGAATACAGAAAGAAGGTACAAAGGAGAAATGTGTTGAATGTAGTGAAGGGATGAATGCTTTAAAATTTGTAGTTAAATGGTTTACTGACGGGGAGGGCCGTTTGTCAGAAGGGTGCTAGTATTTTAATAGCCAGATGACGTTAACATAAACCATACCTTAACATACGTGAGGTGGGGTCGCGTGGCGTAGCGGCAGAGTGCGCGACTCGAAACCGAGAGGTCCCGGGTTCGAATCCTGACATGCCACCGATCTTGTGCCCTTGGAAAAGGCACTTAACACGACTTTCCTCACTTAGCTTAGGTGTAAGTGAGTATTGTCCTGTCATGTATTTGTCCCGTGTTGGTGGCGGCATTAATATAAGTTGACATAATACATGTTGACATAAAAAACATGTGAAATTTGAAATGTACGATTTGTTATTACTTTGTTATTACATTATTTACCCTGACGGACTTCGGTGGCAGGTCAAAGGAATGGGTCATAAAGACCAAGGTCTTAGAAAAGAGCTACTATACCAAAAGTATATTTTCTGAGGGCATACTGTTTGAAGATTTTTCTAACTAATTTGGTTTGATACAGGGCGGTTGTAAATGATATATGGTAAGGATGTACTATATTCAGGATAACTGACATTTCTTGAAAAGAAAAGTTTGTAAAACAAATACGCAAACCCACAAAGTACATCAATAAAAGTTTTCATGTATCAATGTAATCAAGATAATATCAACTGATATACTGGGTACCGAATAAATGTACGGTTAACTTGTGAATATCGATACATAATAATTGATGTTTTTTGCACTCTTGTGTAATTGTATTTCAATTTCCTATTGATTGATGAATTGTTACATTTGTTATCAATATCACATTTTAGCTGCATTCAAAAAATTTTCTTCAACATATATTCATGTCAGACTCCAATAACCATCAGTACGATTGCACAGCAATCTACCTAATCATTTGACTACATTCCTCAAAAATCTGATATACACGTCATAATCAAATCAGAGCAGCATTTGCTTATCATAAAGAGGTGTTAAAATCTAGCTACCTTCATGAATTTGACCAAAACTTATCTGTTATACTACCTAAAAGGTATCATTCAATAATATGCAGTAAAATTGATTTATGAAAGTTCTGAATGTGCCACAAACCCCTGAATAGTTTCATTACGTCGGTGAAATAAATGGATGATACAATTTTCTTTCATGCACAATCAACAACATTCAGGACTGCATTCATTTCACTGCAGTGCCACCTAGCACTGGAAAGCAGAACTGCAGTCAGTATTGCACCACTGAGGAAGATAGCAGAAAAGACTACGCAAAGAATGGCTGGCAGCTCAATCTCTTGGATTGTGCAACAAAGAATATGTATCATCCATGTGTGAGATACGTCTTTAAGTGTGAGACATGACTTTAAGTGTGAGGCATGTCTTAAACTATCCTAAGACACGGTGGTCATTCCTACGATGTCGCCATAAGCGCAGTTTTCCTCGATCCCCAGGTTGTACTTGTTGCCCTCTCCGTTCTTGTACAGACTGGTGACGATCTTGAACCAACCGCCCTCGCCCTGAAGGAGCACAAGAGCATACACCAATCATATGACGTGATCATATTGTAGCACATAATTTGTAGCCTAAAATTCAGTGTACCATTATTACAGAAGCAGTATCACTTCCTGACATTAAACTTGTCTATTCTGAACCTAAACCATGGAGTAAATCGAGTACTGAAAATGAAAACTAAACTAAGTCTTGCATTTTCATATTTAGGAACAGTAGAATGTAAAAAAAATGGCGGTGGCAAATGGCGATGGCGACTGTCTTACCCATGGAGTTCCCCAAGAGTTCCTGCCGATCCAGTACTCCGTCCCGTCCGTGTCCACACCCCAGCCTGCGATGGACAGCACATGGTTCTCCTGGTGGGAGGGAAGGGGGACTTTTCAGTCAACAAGAGCAGGACTAGAACTCTAACTCTAACCCTAACCCTAACCCTAACCCTAACCCTAACCCTAACCCTAACCCTAACCCTTAGCCTGCGATGGACAGCACGTGGTTCTCCTGGTGGGAAGGAAGGGGGACTTTTCAGTCAACAAGAGCAGGACTAGAACTCAAACCCTAACCCTAACCCTAACCCCAGCCTGCAATGGACAGCACATGGTTCTCCTGCACGATGGTCAGATTTGGGCCCAAAAGTCCCACTCCGCTACTATGGAGATCAAAACCCCCCGAACCCGCAAATCTTGTTCGATATGACGTCATTCGAATAGAGCGGGCGTTCGATCTGGGGTTACCCGCGGTCATTTACAGTAAAGCCGCTACAACCGGCTACTTCAAGCCCTTTTTTACTTGGGAGCCACGGAACAGGAAAAATCCACCTTTCCACAAATATGAACCGTTTTCAAAATATTACATCTATGCCGTGATTTTATTGTGCATATGTAACATATAACGAAGCTACTGCCGTCATCGTGGGTGACCTTGAAGGTCAGAATTCTTGTTGACGCTGTTATAAAATCCAGGTCCCCATATCCAAGTGGCACAGCATGCGTGCAAACATGGTATTTTAACCATTCCTAAAAAACGCTCAAATTACCTCATTGAGGGCTTGTTTGATAGAGGAACGATTTCCGCAGATTTCTGTCTTAGGGATTTTTTAAATATGGCCGCGATTATGAATTATCGGTATTTAAAGTTAAAACACTGCGTTTTTAGCTCTTCTTTTGACTGTAAGTCGAGTTTTAGTTAAAAAATAAAAAAATCCTAAGACAGAAAGTTTAAATTTACTGTAATATTTCTAAAAATCCAAAAATCTAACCTTATTTTTAATTTTCGGGGCCTCTTAAAATCAGTTGTTTGGTTCTCGTGAACCCTTTTTGAAATCCGAAATTGATCTCATTTGGAAGCAAATGTACACAAAGTGGAGCAAAGGCAGTGCAAGAATAACATTTGAGGTAAACAAAATCACTTATTACATTTTTATTTTTGACGAGTATTTACTCTCCAATTACTTTTGTTTATTTTCAAATTTTACCCGTTGCCCCCGGGCCGGCCTGGGACTCCCGCGCGGCCACGTTCGAACACGTTCTGTAACCCGATACCTCCCTAGTAATGCGACTTTAGCCTAGCAACCGACCGCCGTGCTGATGGGAGGGAAGGGGGACTTTTCATTCAACAAGAGCAGGACTAGAACTCTAACTCTAACCCTAACCATAAGGGTAGAGGGCTACATATTCAACACATTGCTGTGACATTAGAAATTATATCATTTTCTTTCCCCTTTGGTCCATTAAGAACAGGAAACTGCAAATTCTTAAAATGGATCATTCTCAAACAGGAGCAATCATGATGCAGCACTTTCCATTTGAGGATTATGAAATTTTGTGACCTATCAGTCTGTGGCCATTGATTGATTGATTGTTGGGATTTGTTTGTTTGTTTGTTTATTTATTATAATTTATTTACTTATATAGGGTTTTGAACAGCTTAGAGTTAGACTTTTGATTTGGAATTCTGCAGCTTGACATTCAATGATTTAGAAAAGCAAATTGATTATTTATTTATTTATTATTGTTTATTTATTATAGTTTATTTCTTATATGGGATTTTGAATAGCTTAGAGCTAGACTTTTGATTTGGAATTCTGCAGCTTGGCAATCAAAGCAAAATTGATTTCAAATTAGATTTTCAATTGGTTTCGGATTGAAATTAGTAATCAACAGTTGATTGTCGGATTGAAGGTGATTGGGCATTGTTGTGGAAGTCTGTACTCACGCTGGAATGCACATGAAACTCAGAGTACACTCCTCCTGTGTATTTCTCAAGCCCACTGGTGGCCATGATGCCACAGCTGTGGACAATGATACAAGAAGAGAAACTGGTTAGTGTGAGAAATCAAACTCCGCACTCACCGAAGAGAAGATATGGTGCTCTGCAAACACCCCAGAATGGTACTTCTCAAAACCATCGGTCACCATAATGCCACAACTGCAAGCAAATCAAATCATGAGTAATAACACAATCATCAGTCATTGATTAAACGAAAGTCAAAGAACCACCATCACCAAACTACGAATCAGCTGTCTCAGCATTGAAACAGGAAGGCACAACCGCACACCTCTGGAACAAAGGATTTGCCAATTTTGTAGCTCAAACAAAGTAGAAGATGAAGTCCACTTTGGCGTTGATTGTAGTTTATATAGCAACGATCGATAGAAATGATCTTTTTAGACATATTTCAAGTACGTTTCCATACTTCCAATACTTGACTAATATTGAAAAATTTACCTTTCTTATGCGCTTTGATCATCCTGTACTAAACAAACCTATTTCAAATTATATTTCTAACATCACAAAAAAACGAGAAGAAGCTGAACCTCTGTATTAGTGTAGTTTAAGAGCTGTTTGTACTACAAACATGTATATTACCTTTTCATCTGTTCACCTGTACTTAGCCCGATAGGGCATGAATGTACAATAAAGGTTATTATTAATTAAGATACCTCTGTATATGTTTTGTTTTCAGTTTGTCTGTGAGTTTGCTTGAATGTGTTTCCATAGTTACATGTATTGGAACATGCTAGTCACAGTACGTCAGGTCCCAGAAAAGGTCATCTCCTTTGAAATTCCTGTCTTCAATTTCTATCGTGACACTCACTGACAGGAATCAAACCAATGACCTCTTGATCCACTAGCCTAAACAAACCTTGTAAAATACATAAAGCACAGCCCACCTGACTGGTCCGTTCTTGTACACCTCTGCCATGATCTTGTCCCTGCCCCTCACCGACCCAAAGTCACCGACCTTCCAAACTGTGTAGTTCTGAATAGAGGCACACTCTCCAAAAGTGGTGCAGGTACCGCACTGGTCAAACTGATTGCAACCTGCACACACACACAAAAAAAAAAAACAATTACAAAATGCAACATATTTGTTGAAATAGAAATAATGCAAAAAAAAATGGCAGCTGACTTTAGGCACTAAAAAACACACACAACATAGTTTATTCTCCCCTTGAATAAACAAAAAAAGAACACTGCAAAATGTTGATAAACTAGAGAAGTAATGCATAATGTTCACCTTTGGACATGGTCTGTTCTGTTAATTCTTACTCAAACAAATTCACATACATGTACTACTAGTATATGGTGACAGGAGCAGAGCAGACCATGAAATTGCAACATTATGTAACCCAACACGTCACCATGGTGACAGGTGTCAACAAATCATGTCATTGCTCAGGTCATAGGTCACTGTTTGGAGAAGAAGAAGAAGAGGAAGAAACTGAGTAATAACAAGATGCTTTCCTTCGGTAAACATAACAACTTGGGCATCTTGCATAAATAAACTACAAGCATAACTGCAAGCTTACTCTGGTCCTTGGCCTGGTAGTTGTTGCAGGTTTCGTCGGGGATGCCCTTCTTGTGCGCGTACTCGTACACGGGAAGGTCGTCCCCTCCGTGGCAGGTCCCGGCGTCGCCACAGTCCAGCACGTTCTGTACGGACAGGTACGCCGACGGCCAGGCACCCTTACGCAGGATGTTGATCCGATCTGAACAGGAATAGAGAAGAAAATCACTGATGTCAGGCTTTGCCAATGATAGACTACAGTAGCCAAAAGTTCAACTGGAGTACAGAAAGCAAGCTTTCTCGTATTCTGGGGTGATTCTTTGGAATAACTTACCATCTCATCTGAAATCGGCCAGTACACTTTTACACTTCAAACAAATATACAAACATGATTGCCTGCCAATTGTACATTGATATGCAATTTTCATCCTTTTACTTATCATTTATTTGATTTCTGTATGATTGATTTGATATTTGTGCCCTGATATAGTAATTTTACATGTATTAATATGAAATGACCTGAAATTTGGTATAGGAGTGCTTTGGACACATGCCCACAGAACATTCATATTTTAGGCATACACCACTAAATACAATTTTGTAAAATGTAAAAAAGTGTAAATTTTTTTTCTCTTTTATGAGAAACAAATGACAACTTTTGGTTCGTATACACTGATATTAAATCTAACCGTTTACACAAGCTCTCGCTGCAGGGGGTAATGTACCATCAGGCAATTTAGTCAGGCTAGGTAAGAGGTAAACACAACATAGAAAATCGCGGACCTGCCATGGCACTAGTGGAGCCCATGGCCCAGCAGGACCCACAGTACTGCGGGATGTGCTGGTTACGGGTGGTGCTGGCGAAGTTAGTCCCGTTCACGTTCCTCCAGTCCCACTGTTTGGGCATGTCCGACACCTTCAGGTACTCCCATGGTCGCGGATAGGTCCTGGCAGAAAAAAAATGGTCCAATTTTACACAACAAAAGAAACATGGACTTTGTACATTAATTGTTTGGTTGTTGATTGGCACATGCAGGCCATGTAATTAATAAAGGGTGACACATTCTACCAGTAACTAACGATTCAGGGTTCTAGCTAGTGCGAAGTAGCGTAGGAGCCCCCTACGCTATAATTTTGACCCCCTACGCTAAATCCCCCCCGCTAATTTTCAATACAGCATAGGGGCATTGTGACTGTATTTCTTTGTTCAAGAATGCCAGATCAAATGTGAAAAATTACCAATCAAGGATACATTATACATACCTTAGAAATAACATTTTTTCCTTTTGGGTATCCCTCAAATGGCCTCTTTTTTACTTTTAGCTCAAATTTTTAAAAGCTTCCCACAGTACAATACAACACAACACAACACAACACAACACAACACAACACAACACAACACAACACAACACAACACAACACAACACAACACAACACAACAATGCATACAAGAGCAATCACCTTGCTCAATTATTTCTTTCTATTTCTGTTTGAGAATTAGATTCTAACTGTAAAATAACCCCAAAACATTATACATTGACTCGACATTTAATTGTAAAACTTGGAAATGCTGGTTACATGATGATATTGGCCTCAGGGCTCAGGCATTTCAGCCATTGCTTTGTCTCTAGCCTTTTGTGGCATATAGCTTAGTCACTCTGACAGGCATTATCATGTGACAGTCATGTCACTGCTGTGAAAGGAAGTGTAGTCTAGTGGTTAGGCCATGTTGATTTGATTACATTGATGACATCCTCTGGGAACCCCAAAACTGATGCGAGCGTGCAAATAAAAAAAAAGTTTGGCAAAAAAATAAGTTGCTTCAAACATGAAATCTATGTGTTCGTGAAGGTTGAAAAACTGACAGAGTATGGCATGACAAATAATCTACTCTTCAAATCTATTTCTTTACATTTTCGTTTGATTTTGGCATTCTACGACATTGGTATCATTTTCTGCTATTCTTATTTTTATTTTTTTTAACTTACGGTATATATTTTCTTGTTTTGCAACTGTTTTGTACAATTTACAGTATGGTTGAATTTTTTTTTTCTTTGGAAACGGCCACGCGCGCGTGGATGTCATCCATATAATCAAATAATTAACATGGTCTTAGGCTGAATATCACAGGCCTATCACCACTGTGTATACCTTATACTGCAAGATTATCAAAACAGGAAACAGATCTACTTATGCAGTGTCAATTATCCGTTAGACTTTCACACCTTGCAAAGACGTTACTTAGATAGAATTATACAGCGTCAGTAATCTTCATGGTTTTGTACACCTCAGATATCTGGCTGTTCTTGAGATTAAGCCTCAATAACACCGGTCTAAATTCTTATTTAATACTGCCAGAGCCAATGAGGTTGGTATTGCTTACTCTCCAAGCAGAGGTTTGGGTTTTGGGGGTATTTTTAGCATGTTTTTAGGCTTTTTTATTGGGGTTTCTCTTTTGCACTGAATTTTTTTTTTCCACCAAACCCAACCTCTGCCGGCAGTGGAAAGCTTCAATACGCTATAAACCTAATCACTTCAACACATTACGGTCGTTCTACAAGGAGGTGTGAACCAGACACATGAATAGGTACAGTCAGCAGGAGGCGTGTGGATGAATGAATGTCATTCTGACTGGCTAGATATGTGATAATCTACCACAGTAAAATGGATATCCCTAATGATAATTTTATGGTTTCCGGAGAGGAGCACTGTCACGTTTCTTGAATACATGTAGGTTTGCCCCAACCCGGGGTGAGTGCCGGCAGAGGTTGGGAAAAAATTCAGTGCAAAAGAGAAACCCCAATAAAAAAAGCCTAAAAACACGCTAAAAATAACCCAAAACCCCAACGTCTGCTTGGAGAGTATGTGTATTCCTTTACTGCAAGTTTATCAAAACAGGAAACAGATCTACTTAATGCAGTGTCAATTATCCATTAGACTTTCACACCTCGCAAAGACGTTACTTAGACAGAATTATACAGTCTCGGTAATCTTCAAGGTTTTGTACACTTCAGATATCCGGCTGTTCTTGAGATTAAGCCTAAATAACAAAATTCTTATTTAATACTGCCAGAGCCAATGAGGTTGGTACTGCTTACTCTCCAAGCAGAGGTTTGGGTTTTGGGGGTATTTTTAGGCTTTTTTGCACTGAATTTTTTCCCCACCAAACCCAACCTCTGCCGGCAGTGGAAAGCTTCAATGGGCTATAAACCTAATCACTTCAACACATTTCAGTCGTTCTGCAAGTAGGTGTGAACCAGACGCATGAATAGGCACAGTCAGCAGGAGGCGTGTGGATGAATGAATGTCATTCTGACTGGCTAGATATGTGATAATCTACCACAGTAAAATGGATATCCCTAATGATAATTTTATGGTTCCCGGGGAGGAGCACTGTCACGTTTCTTGAATAGGTTTGCCCCGCCCCGGGGCGAGTGCCGGCAGAGGTTAATGGGTGAAAGAAAAATTCCAGTGCGAAAAAAGAAAAAAAGTCTAAAAACACACCAAAAATAACCCAAAACCCAAACGTCTGCTTGGAGAGTATGTGTATTCCTTTACTGCAAGTTTATCAAAACAGGAAACAGATCTACTTAATGCAGTGTCAATTATCCATTAGACTTTCACACCTCGCAAAGACGTTACTTAGATAGAATTATACAGTGTCAGTAATCTTCATGGTTTTGTACACTTCAGATATCCAGCTGTTCTTGAGATTAATTCTTATTTAGTACTGCCAGTGCCAATGCGGTTGGTACTGCTTAAAGCTTGCAATATACTAGTAACTTGGACTGCTACTAGTTGCGCAATGACCAATTTGTTACTTGTCAGTAAGTGTCAATAAATTTGGAAGGACGCGTAGCCTGCCCATCCTATCATGTCATTTATGAGAATAATTTGACGGTTCATGGCTCAGATTACGTGTATAAATACTGTAAGTTAGAAGCGGAAATAGACGCTACTTTCGCTTGTACTGTTGCAACAAGGATGCATCGAAGAACAACAGACTCAAGTGTAGTGTTCTCATGGTTTTTTGTTGTCCTTGCTTAACGTCTAATATATCGCTAGACGTGGTCTCTCGTTTTCACATGGTTCAGTTCAGAGTCAAAAAGTCTCTAAGTACTAGTATTTAACTCTTGGTGCCTTGAACAAAGCAAGTTTCATAACGTTTTGGGTGGGAGGGGGGCATTTTTTTAAAAACCGGACACCGAGAGCTACGATTAATACCTTCCTAAATTAAGCTTCCTAAGCGAAACTAGGACTTACTTCACTCCCAGGAGATGCCTGTTGTTGGACCGCACGAGACAGGGTTTGCCGTGCAGGCTGTGCGCCTGGCTGGCGACCAGAAACACGGAGAGGAAGAGCAGCGAGACTTTCTGTCCGGCCATCTTGTGGATCATGTGACGGGCACATGACGAAATCCCGGAAGTCACGAGAAAGTGGGCGTGGCACACGGACTGGCCAATCAGAGTCGCTCCTGGGAGAATAGCAAACATGGCCATGGTCTCCACTCCCTTCTATTTGACTCCATGATAGTAGCCGCGGCGACTGTTGCAGGGCT
Source organism: Branchiostoma belcheri (assembly GCF_001625305.1). Taxonomy (NCBI): domain Eukaryota; kingdom Metazoa; phylum Chordata; class Leptocardii; order Amphioxiformes; family Branchiostomatidae; genus Branchiostoma; species Branchiostoma belcheri. Next base: position 415,827 of record NW_017804276.1, on the reverse strand, counting down.
TCTCTTGCTTGCAGTCTTTTACACTAGCCCTAACAACATTGTTGTTGTTAGGGCTAGTGTAAAAGACTGCAAGCAAGAGAAGTCCTGCAACAGTCGCCGCGGCTACCATGATAGCAGTTCACAACGTGCGTTTGTTTACATATGGCCACAGCAAGTAAATTTTATGGATGACACCCTCCGCGGACTCCAAATCTAATGCGAGCAGGCGAAAAAAAAAATCAAGGCGGGCCGAAAAAAACAAGACATTTTAAAGATTTTGACTCAATCATTGTACAAATGGTTTTGATTCAGTGGGAACATCACATATATACAGCCACCATTACAAATTTACATATCACAGCATCAAAGTAAAAAAAAAAAATCAGAGCCTTTTCTTGTCTCCTCTCTTTTTAGTTATCTGCCATCCACCTTCTGGTATGGCAACAGGCATCTTTGCCCATTTTTGGTATATTGACCACTGTCAGAGGGAAACAACATTTCTTTTTTTCTTCCAAAATCAGGCGAAAATCAATGCGCGCGCTGATGTCATCCATAAAAATCACTTGCTGTAGCATTGTATGAAAAAGGGGCGAGCAGTAGAAACAGATAAAAACCCTTCTGATCCCGGGCCGGAACCCACGGCCCCCGGGCGCCAACTTACAGTCCGACGCTCCTACCGATGTTGCGAGAATAAACCACCTGAACTGACCTGCAGGTACTCTTCTGGTTTTGTTGGCCTTACTCTGTGGAACAAACTGTTTCTCGTATAAGTTCGTATTTTCCGGTTAACACCTAACAAAGTTATCGCCTGTATCAGCTTCTTGATTCACGATGCGACGTTCTAGAGCAGATGGGGTCATCTGAGGTTACATACAGTTGCTAAGCAACAGGGGTTGTTTATGTTCGAATTCGGTATCATTCGAAGACTGGCCGTGCTAGAGGGCGGCCACAAAACGGGACCTCTCTCAAGAAAACGAGCAACAAACAAACAAAAAACACATTTCAACAGGAAATAAAGGCACACATTTAACTTAAATCATTTCTTCCAAGACCTTGGGAACCTGTAGGACTAAAAAGAGGTAGGATTTTCTTTCCTTTACTCGTGTTTTACGCGCTTGTTTTCATCGCTCGAGATCGGTTTTGCTCTCTGTGTGTACTGAGATAGTCTAGAAGATCGTTAAATTTTCAATAGTAAATAAAGGCATATCATATCAAAGGCAAATCATTGATTCCAGGTCCTTAGACAACTTTAGGCCCAAATATGTAGGATTTTCTTTACTTTTCGCGTGTTTTGTGCGTTTCTTTTCATCGCTTGGTTTGATCTCTGTGTGTACTGCGATAGTGTAAGACAACAAGCAGCAGGGTTGTTTACAGATTCGAATTCGGTAACATTTTAAACGGGTGGCAACACAACAGGATCTCCCTCAAGAAAACATTTAACAATTGTTAATTAACAGTAACAATAAAGGCACACATTTGATATAAATAGTTTCTTTCATGTCATGGGTACCTTCATGTGTAAAAGAGGCAGGATTTTTTTTTCTTTTTCCCCCATATTTTGCATATTTGTTTTCATCGATGGTTTATGATGTCTCCGTGCTGCGCTAGAAGACCGTTAAATTTGAATCCGTGACAACAAACAATTGCTAAGCAACAGGGTTGTTTACAGGTTCGAATGTGCGACAACCGTGGTTGCTAAGCAGCAAGGTTGTTTATGTTCGAATTCGGCATCATTCGAAGACTTGCCGTGTTAGGAGGCGGTCACACAACAGACAGACTCCCAAGAAAACGAACAACAAAACAATTTTCTCCAGCATGCAAATAAAGGCACACGTTAACATAAATAGTTTCTTTCAGGTCCTCAAGCACGATCAAGCGTAAAGAGGTAGGATTTTCTTTCTTTCTTTCAGGAACGGTCTGAAGGAAATGAACAAACCCTTTTTAATAGCAAATAAAGCCACAAATTTAAGACAAATGAGTTTCTTTCACGACCAGGGGAACCTGTAGGCCTAAAATAGGTAGTAAGAGGTAGGGTTTTCTTTCTTTTTTTTCATGTTTTGCGGGATTGTTTTCATATCGATCGTTCCTGATGTCTCCCTGTACATTTGTATACTGCGCTAGAAAACCGTTAAATTTGAATGCGCGACAACACTCAGCAACAGGGTTGTTTACGGCTTCGAATTCGGTATCATTCAAATACTGACCGTGCTTGGATGCGGTATTAGCCCAGTTAAAAAACGGGGGTAATTAAACCAGGCCTGCTATATTGTCTATATGCTATCAGCAAATAGCACATAAAAGATCCCAAAGACCTCCCAACCCCCCAATTTTTGGCATGCTATGGAGGCAGCTGGCTAACAAGAGCTATGGACATCTGGACTTCAAAACTAACTATTTTATGCTGTGGTTCTGATGCAAATGTTATTGGATGAAAGACATGCATATGAATTATGTTGGAAAGTTTCATTGCTTCATTTCCTTACATGTAGTTACCTATTTTAGTTCACTTCTTACTGCTGAAGTACAGAAAGGGACCACACACGCACACACACACACACACACACACACGCACACAGACACACGCACAGACACACACACACACGCACACAGACACAGACACACACACGCACACACACACAGACACACACACACACACACACACACGCACAGACACACACGCACACACAGGTCATCATTTACATGTGTATATACTTTAGTGGAAGTTCAAAGTTGAAAAAGTTAAGGTCATATTTCAAAGATGTGACCATCAAGTATCCATATGATTATTTTTTTATTTCCAAAAATGTTGTAATCAATGGAAAACTAAAATGACTATACATAAGCTGTATGGAACAATGAACGAAAAATGTAATTTTTCAACAAGATTCTAACAAGACAAATTGACATCTATGATGGTAATCATACAAGGCATTTTACTGCATGTAAGGTTACATACATTTGTAATGTGTGCACCAGCACAGAATCTTAATTCCTCATGAGCTCATCATAGAAAAATCTCACCTTAACATAAAATGTAACTACAATTTTTTATCGCATCAGATTGATCATGATTGTGTTTATAAAACATAATGTTAGTGTATCGTAAGGCCACACCAACTTAATTTTATGGATGACATCTGCGCGCACATTGATTTTGGCCTGTTCTCGATAAAAAAAAAGATCACGTCCTCGATGCTATGGCCTGGTTCTAGGCCTCGGTAGTCCATGGTAGTTAGCGACAACACGGAGCCGGTGGTAACTCTGGAGGATGGGATCCAGGCTACAGAAGCTCCACGACTCAAGAATTCAGTACATACATGTACGTACAGTGCCGATTCATAAATTCCGCAAAAAGCCAGCATGTGCCGGCTTGTCGTATACGTCGCTATGCATGTATGTACTGCCTCAAATTCACAATACCAGCTTTGTATTCCTGTGGTTTTGTAGCATTTTTATTTTTGGCCGAAATTTTTTTTTATTCGCCCGCGCGCACTAGTTCGGGGGTCTGCAGAGGATGTCATCCATAAAATTAAGTCGGTGTGGCATTATATAGATCAATCCTGCATGCCTATCACAATTAGATTGCTCTATTCTGTCAAGTAACAAAGATTAAGATCCTACTCCAATATCATTGATTTATATGGAATATATCACTGACTATACCCATTATGATAAATAAAATATTATACTTCATCTCCACTAAACTGACTGCAGCGTATTAATTTAGGTATTTTATACGCTTAGCTGTAAATCTTAAAGATCACAAAAATATTGATAACAAATATCATTACAGCAGGTTCTTAAATCAACAGAAATAGTACATAAATACATGTATCTGTATACATGTAAACAATTTAATTTATATATTCTTGTCCAGTAATAAAAATATTCATACCATTTTTAGTAATTTCTCTCACCATAGCAATTCTGGCCACTGGCTCAGAACAACAACCAAGGATTAACTCAGGCAACCATTTCCTATTCCAAAGTACCTTACTTATACCATACTCTTAATCATCAATTTATAACAAAACAAGATCAAGTATCATGTCATGCAGCGAGAAATATGAATTCCATCAAACAATGAAAATCATACTGCTTCCCTTACTTTACATCATTCATGAAGTTCCTAGTACATGTATAGTCATTTAAAAAGTGTAATAACCTTGTCCCTTTTGCCTAACCACATAACTGTTACAAAATTAATTTGGTGCCTTAGCATGCTGAAAGTTTAACACCAGTCAAGCCAGAATTCAACAGAAACAGCAGGACTACTTCATCACCCTGTATTAGACTGCCAAACCTGTATTCCATTCTGTCATTGCAGAATCAAAATTTGCTGGACAAAGCAGAGAAGAAAGTCTAGAAAATACTGCAAAAAAGAAGATGGACTCAGCTGTTTTCCAAGTGTATGTTATAAGGCATGTCATATGGTATTGCACCTGTGTACATCAGTACATGATTTTTGATTGACAAGCCTTGACTTGATGTATGGTTGACTCCTCTGCAGCCATTGGACAATGATGCTGATGACATCAGTGCATGGCTAATTTGATTGACAAGCCTCGATGAGATGTATGGTTGACTCCTCTGCAGCCATTGGACAATGATGGTGATGACATCAGTGCATGGCTATTGATTGACAAGCCTTGATGAGATGTATGGTTGACTCCTCTGTACTCTGCAGCCATTGGACGATAATGATGATGACATCAGTACTCGTGCAGCAGACTCATAGCCTCAGCTGCTCGTATCCTCACATGGGCAGAGGGGTCCTTCAATAGCTGCATCAGGGCTGGAGTGGTAAACAACACATCTTTTAAAGTAAGCTAGTTCAAAACTTAAAGGATAGGTTGGAGATGTTGAGGTTACATTTCACCCACAATTTCTTTTTTCCATCTTGCTTATCCACACAGCAGTGGAGACTACATGTATAAGTCTGAAGACTTTCTGAAAGCCACTTAAATAATATTCTTTTTTCATTCAGCACAAGCCTGCTTCAAAAGATGATGCCAAGAGAGATACAAACTTCACTTGCTATCATAATTGTTTGATATAAATACAAAAGTGAGAATCTTTTTGATGTTGAAGACCAAATGACACAAAAAAAAGTCTGTAAAATACACACAAATATCGGAAGTGTACATATAGTCATATGGTATATGGAAGTTTGTTCCAATCATGATGACTGAGAAATTGAGCTTGTACGACCTTCTAAAAGTGAATTTTTGGAGACTCTAGCAAGCTTCCCAATCGCTCACTTCGGGCATCTCTATTTGCATCTCTATGTTTTATTTTTGCATTTCTGTGCTTTTTCCTGCGCTGACATCACTGGGTGAATGTAGAGATGCAAATCGCCTACCAGGACTGGCTTGTACTGACTTTTCCAGGGTAGGGCATTAGAATTTTGAATGTAACAGGAGAACCATGTAAATGTGTCTATTAGCCAGGTAATACTAGTTATGTCCATTACAATCAGCTAAGGTCATATTTTGGTGTCATGAGCACTTTAACATCATTACACTGATAATCAAAGACCAGTTCCATACCTCCACACACGTGCTCCTTACTGATCGCCATGTGCTTATCCTGGGGAAGGTTTCCTAGCAAGAAACCTGCAGACAAAAACAGTTCATTATCATAGTTTTCATGCCCGTAGCCAGGGGGGGTTTGGACCTTTGAGCCTTCCAAACCCCCCACAAGGCTCAAAGGTCCACTTTTTGGTCCACTCTTTATGTAAAGGTCCACTTTTTATGTAAAGGTCCAAGATTTTTCTTGAAAAGATGGACTGGAATCTGAGAAAAACTGCTCCCTTTGTCATTGAATCAAAATTTATCTTTCAAGATGCACGAAATGCCATTTTAGAAGGTTCATTTTCCAAAATTTTCCGGGGAGCATGCCCCCGGACCCCCTAGGAACCTCGCGCCGCCCTCAAGCAGTGGGAAGAACCCCCCATTCAAAGTCCTGGCTATGGGCATGATTTTGATTTGTAAAGAGTTGAACAAAAGCAATGGCTGAAACACAGGTGTGCATATACCTTAAATAAACATCATTGAGAGTTTTTACAAGGGAGATACATGTACTAAAAGGTCCGGTCACATAGATGCACATTGTATGATCGTTGTACAATCGAAAGCTGAGGACATTCTTGTGATACTTGTACATGTGTCCTGCAAAATTCAGGTGTCTTGCTATGGAAAAGGGTGTCTTATATTCTCGAATGTTGGTGGTTGCTTCTGTCTCAGCCTGATCGAAACTTCTATTAGGCCACACCAATTTAATTTGTTGGTTGGATTTTTTTCAGAAAAAATCTGAAGCAACATACAGGGCGGAAAAAAAACAGGTCTAGGCATCCCCAAATGATTTGATACGAGCCATGAAGTCAACACAAAAGGCTGGGTTAAAATTTAAACAATGAATTTTGATCAAACCACTGCATTGATAGATGGAAAAATGTAATTTTAAACTAGAAAGAAAAGAACTTTCCTCAACTGTTGGGGGCAAAATATGAGCATTTTTGAGTTGATTCCGAACCAGAATCCTTTTTTTTTTTGCAAATCAGAAAAAAAATGAAGAGGAGAATCCGAGAACCAACAAATTAAATTGGTGTTGCCTTACTGTATGTCACATCAAAATCAGCTTTGATGAATGTTACTGTGCCCTAAGGCCTATTCAAATCAGTTAGGCCGACTTAAGACTGACAACGGTTCAATAGTCGTACGAATGTTTATCGTCAAGATGTTGCCGGCGACGGTATTTTACCACCGTCTAAAGACGATCAAAATAGTCGCACGACGGTAATCCTCGAATCGTCGTCACTACCACCTCGGACCTATCGTGCGATCCTTCAGCGGGGGGTCCGAGGAGGATTTCCCACCGTCTAAAGTGAACCGTCGCCGGCGAAGGAAGTGAGAGGTCATTGGCCTTATGCAAATAAGCCTGCAAACATTATTTCATGTCCAAGAACATCGCCTGTATCATTAAATGTCGTCAAACCAAAGACTTTATATATCGTCATATGTGTCTAGTACAATTCCCTGCCATCAATCGCTACTTCTCCGGTACGAACCAATCCACCGATCCACATTTTCCGGCCAATATAGCCAGGCTGACGGCAGCACTGAACGCCGGGTTCAAACCCGGAGTATTGGTACATGGTAACCCCGTTCGGTACATGTGCCTCATACCCCTTCTTTGCTGGGCACAAACTCGGCGTCTCATCCACAGGACAACGAGTTAAAAGCAGAATAAAAACAATCTGCTGCAGATGCCTAAAAAGGGGGTGCTCTCGCCATTTTGAATTGGCGCGCGGCGTGCTATCCTGCGCTCCGGGTGTCCGCCACGCTTCCTGGTCATGTGTCTAAAGCCAGCCGTCGCCCACAACGATTGTCGTGCGATCGTATACCGCCGTTAGTCTAAAGTCGGCCTTAGTAATACACATTATGGTCATGCGATCCTCACCTATAAACATGGCAGCATTTCCCTTGATGGTTTCCCATGTACTCTTGAAGAAGGACACACAGCCCATCACATAGAAGTTGATCTTGTCAGAGAAGTCAGTAATCTGTATCGGGACAGCACAGGCTTTCTTCATTGTATCTCAACACTTGACGCGTATGAATGCCCAGTGCTCTACTACTAGTTTTTTTTCATAGATTTACATTTGGAAAGGGCAATTTTTACAAAAGCATAGAAAATATGCAAAGCTTAATAAATATGCACATATTCATGAAAAGCGTAACCTTCTCCCTGCTGAGTTAGGTTTTTGGCACCAAATTTGTATTGGTTACAGGGTTTTATTTAGTTAGCAGGGAAAAGGTTAAAAGAGTAGTCAACTTGCAACATATCAACAAGTAATAAAATTATTTTTCTCTATTTGAACTGAAGTGAAACGATTGGAGGAGTGAACTGGAGCTAGAATGGACCTATACCATTATTACATCACAGTTTGTTTACCTGTTCTAAAGAACATTCTAGAATGGTCAGTTAAAGAATAAAGATCATTTCAAAGTTTTCAAAGTAAGGTATGTCTGATTTTTGCTGCGTCTAGTTGTGTTGACACAGCATTACATGCCACATGGGTGATTTAGTTGTGACATTAGACGAAAGTAGAACTGTATTAAAAGCCTTATATTAGGCTAACGCTACACAAACACACACTGCACCCCTGTACAATATAAACGTCGATTGACCGGCATTCATTGCGGTAAACAAACTGTGACGTAATAATGGTATAGGTCCATAGGATGGGTTCCAGGTTACCACGTTCTGTCTATTTTTGAAAAGGGAAATTAGGGACAGAAAAAGGAGCCAGATGTGCCGCAGTTTGCATTATCATACTTACAGTAGGATCATCATCATCTCGGCGTGAATTTTTCTGTAGCTAGAACACAGAATCAGCAGCAGAGGGTTTGTGATTTGAAGATGGATCAAACTATAGCTCACACAGAAATCAAAGTAACAAAATCTCTCTGATCATAGGAGTCAAGATTCAGCAAGGGAAAAAGACTTCAGAACAGAACAGAAATCAATTTCGCTTCCTTTTGAGAAAATACTGTATTGCATGTCTTATTTGCATATAGCAGTGTACTTTTGAAGTTGTACGATTGTCTTTTAAAGCTAGGACAGAAAAGAATTAAATAAAACAGCACAAAATCATTACATTCCGAACATAGAAGGTACTGAAAATAAGTGATAACATTCGGTCACTGTTACAGTAATGGTATATGGTAATTTTTATGGTCTTTGCTAAGATAATAGGCTAGATTGCTCATTCCTTGACAAAGTCTGGAGTTGAATTGTCAAAAATTTTTGTGTAAGAAGTTACAGTTGAAACCTGTTTCAGAATGACTGATCTACCAACACAGATGGACTTTCAAGCTGACAGAAAGTAGGTTAAGTACCAGAGCCTTGGCGAGGTTGTTCATGAACTCTCCGTAGTGCAGGTTTGCCTCCTCCAATAGGTGCTTCTGAAACATGTCGTTTATCACGTCTGAACCAATCAGAGGCCCCAGCTGACGCAGTGCCGACTTACAACCCTGAGGCAGAAGAAACAAGAAAAGCTCTTAAAAAAAGCTGGCCTGGCATCGAAAAAGGACTAGATGAAGGCATCGGCAACCCGGACTTTCGTGGCTCCTGAAATGGTTTAATGTTCCAAGCAAACACTAAGACCCTGTTCAAACCAGACTTATATTTAGCGGTTTCAACCGGTTTTTGAAAAAAACATTTTTTTATTTAACCTGGTGTGAATGCAAATTAACCATTTTTTTAGGGGTTTAAATCCGATTTTCCGATTTTACAAAACCGGTTATGAAAAGTCTGGTATGAAAACTAAGGGTTTTAGCCGGGTTTTCCTCCGCTAATTATTTAGTGGTTTCAACCGGTTTTTAAAAGTTTGGTATGAACGGGATAAGAATGTATGTACCGCCGGTACAAAGTTACAACGTGCGTAACTGGGCACTGTGACTTCGGGCCAGGCAAAACACAATATTGTGAAAAAAATCAAGGAGATTTCAAATTTCAGATCAAAGACTTTAAAAATGGCACTTGCTGTTTTCTCTGATTAGCACTCAGTAGTTAGGAAAGACTATTCATACCTACTAGGCATGTCTAAACACTGGCTGTAATCAGCATGTACAACTAAACAAGAGGACGAACTTAATCAAGTTTAAACACTCGTATAGTAGTTAACACATACACACATGTGCACCTCTACCAGTGGACTAGCCTCTTACAGTAGTAATTGCATAAATTTGTGTAGCCCAAGAGCTATTGAAACTACCCTATGCCCCCATTTGGCTTGACTTGAATTTTTGGTGACGTCTCAGGGAGGAGCCTAATGGTACAGTATTGTGTGCAGTTTGCAAGAATTCCAGGAATGGTACAGGCATTTTGTCCACAGGCATGTCTCTGACCCACATCTATGCCCACATTCCTGGAAACCCTTGGGAAGACCTCTCTGCCCTGGATGGCCCTACTTTCTGTGACCCCGAGGCTCGTTCACTATACACTCAGGGGAGGAGAGCACTGTATCTGTCTAGACTTAACAGGTACCAAGTCTTCCTCAAAATCATGAAATGATGGCAGTGCCATGCAAACAATAATCCTAACAGCAACCACCGTCGCCATGGCAATGTATGTTTTCATTGCCAGTCTTGTTAGTAGACCTTCCCTATCTACCTTCTTGACTTCATCGTCCTCATCGTTCAGATGAAGTAGTAGTGAGATGAAGTTGGTGTGGATCTGCTCCAGGAACGGAGCCTTGGACGGGCCGTCCCCAAACCGAGACAGGTTCCCAAACAGCTTGAACGCCTCTGCTCGCACCGAGGATTTCTCCTGCAGAGAAAGCAATGAAAGAGATAAAGCAGGAGGCCTCAGATTGAGGACTGCTTACTGAGGTCGAAACAAGATCATGCTTTTTGTGAGCTAGTAGCAGTTTTATTATTGCTCACGTTTATAGCCAAGCAAACCAGGACAGGTTACACTGATGATTTCTGCAGTAGCACAAGGGATATATATTGAAAGAGAAAGCAAATAACCTCTTAGCAATGACAAATCAGGGCTAGAAGGGCAATGCACTTTTGCTAGTCACCTCTACTCTTCTCATATAAATGTGTTGCATTCTTTTTCATGCAGAAGTTTCTTGCCATAACCTCCATTATACACGAGCCACCGTATTGCTGAAAGCTTAACCTTGAGACACTTTTGTCCTCCCACCTTTTCGAAACAAGGCCGTATCCTGAGTGTGATGTTGATGAGAATGGCGCGCACGTTTCCCTCGTCGATTTCTGCCAGGATCTTGGACAGACCGGCCATGGCCTCCAGTGTGATGTCATCCTCCGGGTCTTCCTTGTCGTCCATCCCCGCCATCATGGCGGACAGAACCGTCGTGGAGTACTTATGAACCTGAAAAACATCCGAGAATAGTTTCATCAGGTTGGTTAGTCACTGGGTAAAGACACTCTTTTTACACAACCAAGTCTTTTATTCAGATAACGTTTCAGTGACCGTCTGTCACCTTCCTCATGGCAATTCTGACTGGTAGCTCCCATTTCAGATTCAAGCTCAGAAGAGGAGCAGTAAGATTTGTAGTTAGGTTTTGTTTTATATATGGTGCACCCCAAAAATTTTTTGTGCACCTAATTTTTTAGGTTGGGTGCACCAGTGCACCTATTCCCAAAAATGAATTCCAAGCCCTGACACACAGATGCACACAACCTTATACATACCCGTAGCCAGGATTTTGAATGGGGGGTTCTTCCCACTGCTTGAGGGACGAGCGAGCGCCGAAGGCGCGAGGTTCCTAGGGGGTCCGGGCATGCTCCCCCGGAAAATTTTGAAAAATGAACCTTCTAAAATGGCATTTCCTGCGTTTTTGAGAGGATTTCCAAGAAAAAATCAGAGATAAATTTTTATTCAATGACAAAGGGAGCAGTTTTTCTACTATTCCAGTCCATCTTTTCAAGAAAAATCTTGGACCTTTACTTAAAAAGTGGACCAAAAAGTGGACCTTTGAGCCTTGTGTGTGTAAGTGGGGGTTCTTCTGAACCCCCCGAACCCCGCTGGCTACGGGCATGTTATACTCTGAAACAGGGAGTGCGGAAAGGATGTTAAAACTACAGATGACAGCAAATGAACAGTAACTACCTGTCCGTCCCCCACACTGGCGATGTTTCCCAGCCCTCGGATGCACAACATGCGCACGATGTGGCTCTCGTCCACCAGCCTTCCCAGCATGCTGTTCACCAGCAGCTCCACCAACATCAGGTCATTCACGCACTTCTGGTTAATCAGCTGGAAATCAACATTGATAAGATATAAGGCATTTAAGTATAGGGCAGCAGCATCTTATAACTTAAGGGCTCGAAATACTGGGTGCATGTGCACCTTAGTGCACCCAAAATTGGAGCTGTGCACCTACATTTTGTAATTTTTTTCTGTGCGTGCACCCAACTATTTTTGTAGGAATTTATAACATAAGAAATGTATAATAGTATACCAGAAGTTCTTGGTCTCTAAGTTTCAGAAAAAAAAAACAACAACCTTAGTTTGTTGTAACATCTGTGTCCATAATATCACCAGGGTCCATAATATCGCCACCTTGAGAAATAGTGTGCTTAAAGATATTTTTTACTGCAACGTACCCTAGATATGTACATTTGAGGTGTGCAGGAGTGCATACCAAAAGTATGTTGCAGTAAAAATATCTTTAAGCACACTGTTTCTCAAGGTGGTGATATTATGGACCCTGGTGATATTATGGACACGGATGTTAGTACTTGTTTAAGATTTTGAAGTTAGCTCTCATTTTAGATCCCAAAAAATGAATTTCGAGCCCTGTAACTTGTTACATATATTGATAATAAAACTAAACAAGTAACCACATTGAATGCTTTTAAGAGAGCACTAAACACATGACCCCTGACCTCATGGACTGACTTATCTTTTGACTGGAATGACACGGACTATGATTATGCCTTATGCTTTTTAATATTTGTTTTGGTTGACGTGTCTTGTTTCTTATGATTAATTACTTGTACTCTTATTATGTATTATCTCTATGTTTAATTATTTGATTGTCTATGTTCTTTGTAATTTCTTCTGTTGGGCTACCTTGGAAATCAGTTGTCCTAAACTGAACATACATGTACCACCCAACTGTTTTTAAGATCAATAGATAAATAAGATCAAAAGTTTCCTCCGATCGCATCCAAGCTTGATATGACTTCCTCGACTGATTTTCCAAATTTGTAGTCAGCTAGTGCAACCTCACCAACAATAGTCTCCAAGCAGAGGTTGGTAGGGAAGATTGTAACCTTTTAAATATGCCTTGTTTTTTGTGACTTTTGTAACTGCCCTGTTTTAGGGCATGTTAGAAAGGTCACAATCTTTCCCACCAACCTTTGCTTGAATAGTGACCAAAAACTGTAGAAAAAAATGTCTGGGGTCTATGGTCAGCTATGTGTGACATTGGCTTTATCCAAAGGTACAATGATATTACTAAGGCCACACCAATTTAATTTCTTGGTTAACGGATTTTTCTAGAAAAATAATGGAGCGGGCGGGCGAAAAAAAACAAAAAAAAAACAGGCCTAGGCATCCTATTATGGCCCAAAATGGTAAGATAGGAGCCATGAAGTCAACACACCAGGCTAATTCAAAATTTAAACAATGAATTTTGAACTTTTAATGATACCATTGCATTCAAAGAAAGATGAAATAACTGTAACAACTAGGAAGAAAAGGACTGTTTTCAACTGTTCAGGGCAAAATGTGAGCATTTTGCAGTTGATTCTGAATTTTTATTTATATTTGCAAATCAGAAAAAAATGAAGCGGGCGAATCTGTTAACCAAGAAATTAAATTGGTGTGGCCTAAGTACATGTATTAGATATCAAAGACTTAGTGATGTGTTTACCTCTGCAAAGAAGGCAACGACTACAACCCTCTGTGGCTCGAGAAGGCTGGACAGGAATGAGTTTAGACAGGCCACCACTTGGGCCACATGCTGGACATTGGAGGTGGCCAGACCCCTGTAAAAAAGGGATTTTAATGTAAAAATAAATGTTTGTCTTTTGATTAGACCCCACATGGTCTTACATGTAGATGATCAGAGCCATGATACATATACATGCTAATTATATAATAAGGCCACGGCAAGTAAATTTTATGGATGACATCCTCTGCAGACTCCAAATCTAATACGATTGGAAAAAAAACAACAAGGCAAACCAAAAAACAAGGTTCCTACATTTTCAAATTTTAACATCATAAACCTTGTCCAGGGCCCCACTGCAAAGCAGTGCGTAGCCACTGAGTGGGCGACCATGGCTATAAAAGAAAACAGAATTAAAAAAACTTTGTTAAACAAGAAATGATACCTATGCTAAGTTTACTGCCAACTATCACAACAGCCATTTGTCACTTAAAAAATAAAAATAATAATGTACAAGACAAAACATTAAATCAGAGCCTTGTTTTGTCTTTCTTCTCTCTTCATTATCTGCCATTTCTGTTTTGCCAATGGCAACAGACATCTTTGCCTATTTTCAGAATGTTGACCACTTTCAAAGTACAACAAAATTTCTTTTTTTTTTCCAAAATCAGGCAAAAATTAATGCGCGCGCTGATGTCATCCATAGAAATTACTTGCTGTGGCCTATAATGGGAAACACTGGAGCAGGGGGCAGGCCCCTGGACCATTCACGACTTATCCTCACTGCATGTTTCATACATTCCTGGTGACCACATCCTTGAGGCCATGGCATACTGATTAAAACCATGTCAATCAAAGGAAACTCAATCTTTGCCCACTCACTTTGGAACCCAAACATACAAACCTTGCATAATCTAGCATCATCCAAAACAATACTTCCATCCTGGAAGCAAAAACGTGAGACTCTAAGCACCATAGAGACAACAGAAGACCTTTCCTCCATTACACATTGTACTGTAGCCATGACTTTTCTGAGCTGGTATGTGTGATATATACTTTGTAGTTGGTACATTAACAGGTGTGTGCTGTATCCATACCTGGCTAGCAGCATGATTCCATCCTGAAACTTGTCCACATCCTTCAGGAGTTCCCAGCCTCCTTCCTCTTCCATCAGCTCAAGGATTCCTTCACTCTTACTCCTGGTCAGGAAGCCCTGCACAAAAGTGTGGTTACACTGCCTTAAGGCCACACCAATTTAATTTGTTGGTTCTCGGATTCGCCTCTTAATTTTTTTCTGATTTGAAAACAAAAAATTTTAATCAACTCAAAAATGCTCATATTTCGACCCCAACAGTTAAGGAAACAGTAACAGTTTTTCCATCAATGCAGTGGTTTGGTTAAAAGTTCAACATTCATTCTTTACATATTAACCCAGCCTTTTGTGTTGACTCCATGGCTCCTATCGTTACATTTTGGGCTATAACAGGATGCCTATCCCTGTTTTTTTGCCCTGTCGCTTCATATTTTTTTCTGGAATCCGAGAAACAACAAATTTAATTGTTGTGCCTAAAGTTGTGACGACTGTAATACAGACAAACTGAGACCACTTTGACCTCTGATTCGACGTTGCTTTCGCACAACGAAGATCAAATGTAGCTCAACTTACCTGCAATGTTTCAATGGCTTGGTCACAAGGATCTAGCTCTTTCTTCTGAGACATAGTGCCGGCATCTTTCTTCTTTGGTTTAGGGGCTGGTTTCTGTTCTGAGCCGGCCTGTAAAAAACAAATCAGTGCAGTGTCTCATGCCTTTGCTTCTCTCCGACTTGACTATGGTACAGTCAGTGTTTCAAATCTATACTTTTCTAGCTACTAACCTATTGTAAGAAACCGGAGGAGCCAGTAAAAACCATTCTGGTCCCGGGCCGGGGTTCGAACCCATGGCCCCCAGGGCACCAGAGCTTCATAACCAGACGCTCTAACTGCTCGGCCAAAAAGGTCTAGACCCATTGGCCGGGTCAGTTGGTAGCGCCTATAAACCCCCCCACTGTTACAGTAAACTTACACTATACCAGTCCTGCAGTGTCTCATAGTTTATTTTTATCTCCTACTACAGTGTCTGTATTTCTTTCTGACTTCTAAGGCAATGTTGATTTGATAAAATGGATCGATGACATCCGCACGTGCATAAATTTTCGGCCGTTTCAAAAAAAAAAGTTTTCATCCATACTGTAAATTGTACAAAACAGTTGCAAAATGAGAAAATATATAGTACCGTAAGTTGCAAAAAAAATATATACTATATATTGGAAAATGCTACCAATGTCATATAATGTCAAAATCAAGACGAAAATGTAAAGAAATGAATTTGAAGAGTAGATTTTTCGCCATGCCATACTGTCATGTCATTTGTCCAACCTTCATGACCATGTAGATTTCTTCATGAAAGCAACTTTTTTGGGGGCAAAACTTTTTTTTATTCGCACGCTCGCATCAGTTGTGGGATTCCCAGAGGATGTCATCCATATAATCAAATCAACATGGCCTAATCTGCAGTATACCTGCTGTATCTCATACCTGTGTTTCCTTAGGAGGTCGTTTGACGCCCGTAGTGGCCCCGACCCTGACCATGATGGCAGAAAACAGCCTGTGGTAGTTACTGAGGACAACTTCCTCTGTCTCTGGAACCTGCAAAATCTCAGCAAGGGCACAGGAAACCTACGGGGACAGCGAAATAGGAATTATTATTATGTTTACCGAAGGAAAACATATTGTTTTTGCTCTGTTTCTTCCTCTTCTTCTTCTTCTTCTCCAAACAGTGACCTCTGACCTGACCAATGACATGATTTGTTGACATCTGTCACCATGGTGACTGGTGTTGGGTTACATAATGTTGCAATTTCATGGTCTGCTCTGCTCCTGTCACCATGCATACATGTATACTACTTGTGTTACGTAGTACATGTATGTGAATGTGTTTGTCATCAATGAGTAAGAATTAACAGAGCAGACCATGTACATGTATGAAGGTAAACATATGCATTGGCTTTGCAAATGTTACTTCTCTAGTTCCATTTGATTTTTGCATTACAAAATAAGTGTGTACCTTGAGTGTAATGTCACATTGTCATGATTGTTCTTTGTTAATAAAAAGAATAATTATCTCATACCAAGTTCTGCAAATCTTAAAATAATATTTCTTTTACGTAACATCACACTCTAAATTCAATTGTCTTGTCTTTTGCAAACAGAGAATCAGTCACATATGTTCCTTTGTGCCTTTACCTTTTCTTTCCCTAAGTTTGTTTACTTGCACTGGTCACTTATTTTCTAACTACTAGTAACATGTGATATAATGGTAATCCAATTGTTACAATAACAATTAGATTACATTGGCTACAATAATTATATGCTTATTTGTGACCCAGAGTACAATGTGTTTCTTTGACTAACTACCCTAAAGATCTGTTGTGTATTAGATATGCTCCCTCTAGTGTCACTTTGGTCAGCTTTGTGTTGCATAAAGCCACCTAGGGTAGGAGATGAAAATGTAAACATTTTACTTTTGCCTGTATTTTGTATATGCATTCTCCATAAACAAAAACTCAAGTTTAATTTTTTTCTCGTTATTGAAGGATAATTGGTCAAATTGTTTAGACACAGGTTCAGGTCCAGACCTGTACCTAAACCCGTGTACCTGTACCTAAATTTGTTTAGTTACACAGCTCTAACTCACAGCCATGGGTAGAGCGGTGGCCGTGCGCGGAGGTCGCTGTTTCTTGTCCTTGACGGCCTTCTCCTCGTAGGGCACGTGTCGAGCCATGATCTCCAGCAGGTGGTCAATCAGGTTAGTGGTGAGCTGGGGCTCTGCTGCCAGGATCTTCCAACACTCCACCAGGTTCCTATAGAAGCAGCAAAACAGCAATTATTAATTATTATTAATTTATTATTATTATTATTATGTCATCAGGTGAGCAACAATAGCAACAATAGCCAGGATTCGAACTCCCAACCTCTTGGTCCAGAGGCAGGGTTGCTAACTACTGTTCCTGGATACTCTCCTGGTACGAAAGGGGGATGGCACAGTAAAGCTTCTAGTGTACAGAAAAAGTACACATACAGACCAGTATCTCAACTTCAAGTCCCACCATCCACTTCACCAGAAACTGGGAGTCATCTGCACCCTTATGGACAGATGTAACTCGGTGGTGACAGAGGAGGAGGACAAGGAAAGAGAAACACAGCACATCAGAAGAGCCCTTGTCCGTTGTGGGTACCCGGAATGGACCTTTCGGAAGGTGGAACGGAAAGAGAAGAGGTCAAAGCAGACAGAGAAGAACAAGAAAGAGGGGGAGAAAACTAGGGCCATGGTGATTATCCCATATGTGAAAGGAGTAACCGAACCACTAGAAAGGGTATTCAGGAAACACCAGGTATCCACAGCAGTGAAACCAAAAACAACATTGAGGAACCTGCTTGTCCACCCCAAGGACAAGATGGGGGACCACGTGAAAACAGATTGCGTATATAAAATACCATGCAAAAGCTGTGATCAAGTGTATATTGGAGAAACTGGCAGGACCTTTGGCAAAAGATTGGAAGAACACAGAAAAGAGGCAGACAACAGCGAAACCGTAAGATATACACGCTCCCAGAAACAACAAGCACAAAAAGAAGAGAAGAAATCAGCAGTCACAGACCATGTTGCCAGAAACAATTGTGTGATAGACTGGGAGGGAGCCAGGGTCATAGATAGGGAGGACAACAGAAGAATCCGTTGGATTAAAGAAGCAGTCTGGATAAGGAAGTCTACCCCAGTGATGAACCGGGATGAGGGGGGATACAAGCTCAGCCACGTTTGGGATTGCATTCTCGCCGCAAAAGCGCCACCTACTTTGGCGTTAAATAGCGGCGAGTTGCAGAACTCCAGTCAGAAGCTCTGAGGAAGGTGTCTGATACACATCGAAACGTAAGCAGGTGAGAACCTTACTGGTTGTGTAAGAAGAAAATTCTATACCCCTTGCTAACTACTGGACTGCATTTTCCACCTCTCATGCAAATAGCATGGAATAAAATAATATGGAATAATAACAGACATGTGTACTTTATAGGTTTAGGTATATACAATTATAAAACACAGGGTATTCCGTATCGCCCGAGGTATCAGCCCAACCACGTGTCGGATCGCCGGAGGGAGATCCGATCTACGGGAGGGCTGAGACCGAGGGTGATGCAGAATACACCGTGTTGTATTTATTTATGTCATACCCACCCAAGAAAACACGCCTTTCAATGCGAAATGCGCAAAAATTTCCCTAAACCCCAAAAATGCAACCAACGTCCGAATTTTGTATTCAAATTTTCAAAACCGGTGCATGCGGTTAGGGCAAAACGCGTTCGAATCGTTCTATGGAACATTTGGAAAGTAAAGACACGTACAGAAGCCGGGCCGTACCGTAAAGTACGGCCCGGTCCGGAACACCCATATCGAAGGTAATCACGGCCCAGGTATGACATAATACAATAACAGTATATTGCTTACTCATCAAAAGGCAGTGGTTTGTTGAGGAGTGCGTTTGCCACGCCCACGAGATGGTGTGTTGCCATGGTGCGGACGGTACGCAGGGTGCCCTTCTTCGTCTGCTCCACGGTGATCTCACCCAGCTTCACGTGCAGCGCGTCAACCACGTCACGCACCTGGGAAACAGATTTGGCATACGAAATAAAGACTAAGCTTTAACTTCCAACACTTGAATTACGGAATTGGGACCTACCCAAATTTTCGGTTGACTCCATCAACCTTGTTCACGGAATGGACCCGTCTACTCTTGGAATGTGACGTCAGAGACACGTGACCGTAGTAGCGGGTCATACGTGCCAAGGATGATGGAGTCAACCGAAAATTTGGGTAAGTCAATGACAAAGTGAGCCGATTCCAGCCTTGCTGGTGACACGAATCAGTCCATCTTGGACCTTTAGATAAAAAAGTGGACCAAAAAGTGGACCTTTGAGCCTTGTGGAGGGGTTCTTCCAACCCCCCCCCCCAACGCCTCCCTGGCTATGGGCATGACCATCTCCCAGCTAACCACATAACCACTGTAGAAAATTGGAAGCCAAGCAGCTACTTCAGTGTGCTATACGTTAACACACACTTAACATTTTCAACAAGGTTAGCACATCACAAGACAGCTATGCCCCTCCCTGACATGTGTATAAGTCACATATTTTGTCAAAGGTTGAGGGCATTCTTGGGATAGTCTTGGTTTTGGTTTGGTTTTTCTTTAATGCCCATGATCATGATAATGATCATTCTGGCATACTTATTTTCACCTCAGTGAAGTGACGAAAGTCATGTTAAGTGCTTTCCCAAGGGCACAAGGTTGGTGAGTTGGCAGGATTTGAACCTGGGACCCCTTGGTTCTGAGCCAAATGCTCTGCCGTTATGCCACACAACCCCAGTCTTCAGCTGTCTTCTTACTGAAAATGCTATAATGATAGTTGGTGGTAGGTTCTGCTGCAATCTTGTGTCTGTACTAGGGCTACGTACCTTTTCGTAACATCAGGTACATGTACAGGTACAGGGGTTTAGGTCCAGGTCTGGACCTGTACCTGTACCTGAAAATTCACTCGCGTCACATGTTCTACTGAAATTTTTCAACAATGACGGAAACATGAATTAAGTGTTGACAATTTGTCCTGTATCTTTCAAAGAACATCAAATATAACCATGGATGATATAACTAGGTTTGGAAAAATGTTGCGTAATGAGAGAGAAAGAAACTAAGGTAAATCTCTTTATTTTAACGCCAGATGTTCATTTTCCTGGCTGACCTCCTTGTGTGTAGTGATCAAGTATGGATTTTTGTTCCGGTCCAAAAAACCGATCCACCGACGTTTCGTTTTTTTCGGACCAGACCGATACTATTTTTCCGGTCCGTACCGGTCCAGGTGGACCGGTATGCAGCCCTAGTCTGTACCAGTAAGCTGTAACAGCAGTAAGTACAGTGACAGTAGTCATAGACTGTAATGCTGACATGAGTGGTAAGCCCTGACCTGCTGGTGTAGGGATGACCCTCGTGTCTTGACCATACTGTTGAGTACGACACAGGCCCCGCTGGAGGCGTGAGGGTGGACGTCAATCAGACCCTGCAGGAGTCGGTCCAGGAACGGCAACAACTGGTCTGTCGGAACCTTCTTCACAAGAACCTGCAGAATTTAATAAGCATTAATGTTACATGTAACTAATTTTCAACACTATTGGTCCAATCAAAGACCTCCTAACCAGAAAACTACAGTAAAAACTGTAAAGTGGAGAAATGGCAACACTGAAATGGCAACAATGAAAATTTCTTCACAAGAACATGCAAATATCAAAAGCAATGTTAACCTTCAAGATAACTGAACTCAAAAGAGTTGAATAAAACCAAACAAAGGCCTTCTAACTACAGCAAAGAGATGAAAACTGAAGTGCTATGGCCATGTGTCATGCTAACAGGACTAGATAAAACCATCAAGTAAGGAACAGTGCAAGGAGGAAGACATAGGGTGGACAATGGAAAAAATGGCAGAATGGTTTTAATTTGATGTTTGGTCAATGTTGCATCATACTTTTCCCCATTGCAAATGATTTGAAAACTACAGAATCTCATCCTTAAATATACTAATATAACCTGAAATGAGACCTTCTGCCCAAAATATGTATACTCCGAGGGACTCTAGAATGCCAAGCATATTGGCCTCACCTTGGCCAGGTCACTGACCACACTGAAGAGGACCTGGGGGTCATCCTTGACCACTCTCTCCTTCAGGGTGGTCAGGGCTTCCACCATCTGGTCCTTGTGGTCAACTGGCTGGCCTGGGTATGCAACAAGAGGGAAGGAGAGATGTGGAAATTGTGGTCCGATTTTGCAGCACATAAAATTGTCCCTATCATGTATGTTCTAAAGATGACTACAAGACTTATGGATGTGAAATTTTACATCAGGTAAGTATCATGTATAAAGGAGCAACAGAAACAACTAAACATGAACTCAGTAAACTTCATTGTGGAAATTCCCTCCTTGCTGACTTAAAGCAGCAGCATTTCAGCACCATGGAGAGAGACCCTGTTCCAAATCTTGTTTTTATATTTCACTCCATACCATAGTATGGATGAAAGATACTGTTTTATATTTAACATACCATCCTGGACACAACTACTGGTAGAAAGTCCCTTCTTGCAGCAGCATTTCAGCACCATGGAGAGAGACCTTGCTCCAAAACTTGTTTTTATACATTTGCATTTCACTCCATACCATAGTATGGATGAAAGATACTGTTTTATACTGCCATACCATCTTGGACACAACTGGAAAGTTCCTTCAAAATTAACAACATTTCAGCACCATGGAGAGAGACCTTGCTTCAAAACTTTATGTTTCACTCCATACCATTGTATGGATGAAACATATCGTTTTTAATATGTTCACTCCATACCATCCTGCAGAAGATACTAGTATCTCCTTCCTACAGGCACATATAATACTGTAATTAGAAGAAGAAGGTCTCCCATGCTGAATGTAGGGTGGTGCCAATCTCCATTTCCGTAGCCCTTGGGCGACACACAGTTGTGCAAGGCACTACAGCAGGGGGCTAGTCCGCTGGTAGTGCTGTGTGTTCTCATATGTGCTGAGTGCTAAGTAGAGAAAGAAGTGTGTACCATTTTTAAAGTCTTTGGTATGACCCGGCCGGGGTTTGAACTCATGACCTCCAGGTTACAAAGCGAGCACTCTACCAATTGAGCTATTGCATACTGTAATTAGTGATCAATAATTTGTGGCGTCTGTGTCGTGTAGTGGATAGAGCGTCCGACTGTCAAGCAAGGAGACCCAGGTTCAATCCCCAGGGTTGGACCAAGACATATCTGGACATGCACCCAGACGTTGTGCCTTTGGGAAAGGCACTTAACACATATTTCCCCCTCAGTCAGAGGGATCCTGGGCCCTACTACCTAAGGGTTTTGGTTGGTATTAGAAAGGGCATCCAGCCGTAAAAAATCTTGCTTAAAAAAAAGACTTGCATTTGATGCAAGCACGTCTAAACCCCGTTTTGGGGAAAAATGACATTAAAATTGGATTTAAAAAAAATTAGTGATCAATAATTCAAAGCAAACAAACCTTCGTATCTGAGACCTATCTTGAGCACCACCTGTACACAGTCGATGGCCACCTGCCTGACGGTCAGGGAGGGGTCAGTACAGCGGGGGGTCAGCCTGGCCAGCAGGGTACCGTGGTTACTGAACACTGTGGGGCTCTGTCAACAAACACAGAATATTTGTCATGGCAACTTATTGGTTTAATTTTGACAAATATCTATACCAAAACACACAACTAAAGTTCAGCTACACTGGGGGAGCTTTCAAGACACACTCTGTCTCCTCTTCAACCTGATTAAGATCTCGTCTTGGAGTTCTCCTGTCACGTGACTTGATAGGATAATCACGTGACAAGAGGTCATATACAGGTTTCAAGTAGTGACGCCCCCTGTCCCTGGTTGTATCCCTGGCAGTAGGCCACCGAGCTTTTGTTACATACCAGAGGACCGAACTCCAGATTTTCCAGATAGCAGTTAAACATCTCCAGAGCCGTGTGCATCACTCTCTCCCTCTCATGGTCCTGGGCCGACACCATCCAAGGTTCCAGATGCTACAAGGGAGATAAAGAAAAATCAACAACAAATAAGTGACGTAAAGGTCTCATAGCCCTAAAGTCTCATAGCCCTTTTGAGGCCTCCTGCTGACTGTGCCTATTCAGGCGTCTGCTTGCAGAACGACCGTAATGTCTTATAGTGATGAGGTTTATACATGTAGCACATTGATGCTTTCGACTGCCGGCAGAGGTTGGGTTGGATGAAAACAAAAGTTCCAGTGCAAAAGAGAAACCCCGATAAAAAAGCCTAAAACACGTTAAAAATAACCCCAAACCCAAACCTCTGCTTGGAGAGTAGCAATGTACCCCATGACCTCCCACGTACAACAGATTTTGCCAAACCTACAGTTTAGAGCAACCCTGTATGTGGCAGTTATCTTGTGGTTGCGCTACTTGTCTGGCCACAAGACCGCGCTAACTGTGATATCACTGCTGGCTATATAACTGTCGTTCTTTGTTGTCTCAAATCAATAACTCTCACAATGTTAATAAGTTGACTTGCCTTGTAGTTCTAAGTTTATTCATTTGTTTCTCAAATTGTATTATGTGATTTGATTACTTTTTGTATTGTTTTGTCATTTTATTGATATGGCGGCTTTGAAAAGGTGTTTCTTGTCAGAAACACCTGTTTCGCCATGTCATCCACAGTGCATATTGTACGTGGTAAAACTTAATACTATATTATTAGATAAATAAATAAATAAATAAAAATGACCAGCGACGTACCTTGAAGATCTCCTGCAGCCCGTCTGGTGTCACACTCTTCTTCAGCACCTCCCTCAGCAGGCTGTTCAGACTGTCCAGGGCCTCCTGCATCATGGCCTGGGGAGGACGGAGGAAAGCAGCCGACCTTAGCATGCGTACTCCAGTGGTTAGCAATTCTGCCTCAGGACTAAGAGGTTGGGAGTTCGAATCCCGGCTGTTGTCACTCAACCGACATGCACGCTACTGTTTAGGGTCGCAGTTCTTAGGACGGGATGTTAAGCTGTGGTCCACTGTGGACCTTTAAGTTCACCCCATTTCCTGTGTTTGACCTTTTGACCTGTTATTTTGCCTGATAATCTTCTGAAACATACACACAAAGCCACAGACAAACCCTCCCAAAACAATACATCTGTACTCAATGCTGAAGTCACAATATTTAGACACTCAAAGTCTAAGTCTAAGGTCATCAAGTTGCTCTTCAGTCTTCACCTGTGGTCCCTTGTCCTCCTCCCCACCACCGTCCTCCTTCCCCTTGCCCCCCACCCCACCGTGGGCAGGCAGGCCGTACACACTGTCCGTGGTGACCTTGATCAGGTCAAAGGTGTCTGCCTCATTCATCTTGGGGTCAAGTTGACTGAGTCTGAGGTCAAGGACATTTCATTTATGAACCAACTTCCAGTGTTTCATTTTGACCGTCTTCCATGCTACTTTATGTGCTTTATGTGGTGACCCGTTTTTTTCGGACCAGTGTGATGTGCTTACAGATCCAAATGGCCCGTTTGCTGATTTGCCCATTAGCGACACACAAGACATTGGTACAAAATCAAGTATGTAGCTAATCTTCCTGGAGTTAAAGTAATACCAAATTACACAACAATAGTACAGATACACTTCATCGAAGTTACAACATTATTTACATACAACATTTAACTTAACATTATCAACATGTGCCTTTGTACGCATGTGCTCTAACAACTCCTGCCTAAACCTACTTCACATCTTTTGCTTACAAGCAACTCAAACACTAAGTCTTGCTAAAAGTCACAAAACTTGGCAATAAGCAAAGACTGCTATGCCTGCTTGATGTATTCATTCTCTCATGACAACTAAACAGAGAGTAGTGTAAGCTGATTCATGGTTTAAACTGTGCATGTGGAAGATCAAAGATGAAGGTACCTAACTTGTAAACATGTACAGTAAGTTGTCTAAACCATGCTTTATACATGACATTGTCCAGATGTGTATTGGAAGGTGGAGCCCATTCCTCTTCTTCCACATCTACATTTTACCTACCCAACCAAAGTCAGGTACTTATTTATACTTTCCAATGGTGTCATGATTGTAAAATGTCTTTCCAAAGGACACAATGTCTCGTAGGACAGCCAGGAATCAAAATCTTGATCAGTTAGGTTTAAGGCCCCTCAAATTTGACATATGCATCACATTGTGCATGCATAGCATGTCGGCAGAACGTACTGCACCTGCGCGAAACCTGTAGTGTCTTGTGCATAGCACTTTGGCAGAACGTCTCATATAAGGTTGTATTCGCGTAATAAGGTTAACATCCGGTCTGTAGTTTCCACATGTTATGTGGGAAAAGATATCTTCTGCAACAGGCAAAATTATGATGCAACATTGACCAAAAATCCAACGAAAACCATGAAAAATGGGGGGTTTGCGCAGGCGCAGTACGTTCTGCCGACGGTGCTTGCATGCACAGTTTAAACTGTTAACCGGCTTATTAACATGAGTAACAGACACGTGGTATGACTGAAGAAATGGTGAGATTAAAGTCAGAAGGATACACCAGTGTGGAACAGGCATTCATAGCCAGGGCTCTGGTCTCACTGTGGAGGGCTGACATACTCTCAACCTTGATGTACTCCTGAAGAAAAGAAAGTTAGACGTTTAAAAAAATAAAATATATGAAATTTACATTAAGTAACAAAGCAAATGCATAATGTTTACCTTCGGACATGGTCTGCCTTGTTAATTTTTACCCAAACACATTCACATACATTGTACATGTACTACTTCTATATGGTGACAGGAGTAGAGCAGACCATGAAATTGCAACATTATGTAACCCAACACCAGTCACCATGGTGACAGACGTAAACAAATCATGTCATTATTGGTCAGGTCAGAGGTTAGTGTTTGGAGAAGAAGAAGAAACTGAGTAAAAACAATGTTTTCCTTCTGTAAACATATTTAATATAAATTTGGACACCGTATTGACTAAAATTATCAACTTGTGTAGTGCAAATCACATACTAAAAAATTACAAAAAAATGAGATTTGAAAAAAATAACAACAGAGACAACAGCAGTTGATAACACACATTATGGTCCATACCACCATTAACATTAAATTTAAATATTTCTTGGATCATTGATCATGCATAATTATTAATTACCTTAGTTTTCTAAGGTCATGTTTTCAAGTGAAAGTCGTGGTTGAGTTTTGAACGTTTGTCGTAGAATGTATCCTGAGAACATTTGGCATGACGGTAGGTGTTTGTCAAATTAAGTGTGGAACATCTAGCATTTTTCCATGGTACTGCAGCAGAATGTTTTGTTGTATCTTTGTAGGTTGTTACCTGCATGTGTGTGATGAGCTCGCCCCTCCTGCTGAACTCAAACAGGGCGTTGAGGTGGGAGGGGTGCAGGGCCTTCCCGATCAACTCCACCGCACGGATCAAGTTCTGTTTCACACTCGGGTCCTACAAAGTTGTTAACATTACAAACAGTTTGTTATCAAGAGGGAGGACTAAATGAGATGACCATCATCACAATCCACAAAAAGAGATCTGTATATCTGAGATAGTCTGGTAAAATAAATCAACTGGCAATTTCAGTTCTACCTTGTAATTGATGCATTTCATTTCATTTTTTGGCGACACCACTGGCGCAGAGCCGTTGGTATAGTACTGTGATTGAGTTGAAGAATTCCATAAATGCATTCCCTAAGGAATTAAATTTTGTCTAGAGGATAACTCAAGAATGGCTAGATGGATTGGTTTCAGACTTGGTGGGTCCGTAAGGTGTGACTAAATCTAAAATGAGACTTTTTGGCCCTTGGTACTGCAGCGGAACTTCTGGTCTTGATATCTAGCGATCTGGACATGTTAGGATCATGAATTTTGGATGGTAGGTAGCTCTTGTGCTGCCAAACAGCTGATTTTTTTACCTTGACGTTGGAGAAATGTGGGTTCATGGAGCGCAGGATGCTGGACTCTATCCTGGACGTGACCAGTGTGATAGGAGCGTAGAACGTCAGATAACCGTGGCACAGCATCACTGTACTCTTCACTCTCTCTACATCAATCTCCGACTTATCCTAAGGAATAGAGAATCCGAGAGTTTAAAATGCTGCCACACAATACATTACTTTCTGACTTGAGAAGAAAAATACAGAGCTTAAGATGTCTTCCGACATGATAAATTAATAATCTTAGACTGTTCAAAATGTTTTTCAAGTCCCTTGTTGATAGAACAAATGACAGTCAAACTAGTGTTTATTATTAACCAGAGATTAGTGACTAGTTTTTTACATTGCTTGTGTCAATAGAATTGGAATGAACTGTTCACACATTACGCTGGTTGAAGGCTTTTTTAAATTTTAAGTCTTTCTTCAACTCTGTCTCACAAATATAGCTCTCAGTGTACAAAATACTTTTTTGAACCAGGTTGCCCAGTGGGAAACCTAAGGCAAAAATTAGGTTGCCCATCAGAATTTCAGGTAGCCCCACCTATAAGTTACTACTTTCCTCAAATTAAGTAAATTAAATGTTACATACATAAGCCTTTGACAATGCATGTATTTTCAACAGCCTTTAGTTAACTGATACTAGTAATAGCCATTAATACCTAAACATAAAAAGCATCTTCCGGATACAGTGGGCATGATTTTTTTTTGGGGGGGGGGGCATTCTTAAAATTCAGGTAGCACACTGGGCAACCTAGGTTCGAAAATAGGCTGCCCCAAGTAAAACTTGGTTGCCTGGGGCAACTGGGCAACGTGTGAGGTATTGTGCACGCTATATATACAAAAAAAAAAAAGTATTAGGTACAATTTTTCCTCCTACCTTGAGTAGCCCCATGAAGCCAGTAGACTTCCTGACCATGTCCTTCTTGGCCACGTCCTCTAGCTTGGCTATAACTGTGTCCAGGTGAGAGGAGGCACAGTACCCCACCCCGATGGCACACCCCTCCCTCTCCACCTGACTGGTGTGTCTCACCGTGGAGAACAGCAGGTCCAGATGCTGCTGGACAAACTGTTTATTACTGCAGGACCGCATGATGACACCCAGGCACTTGTACAGGAAGTTCTGTAGGAAATATGAAGTGTTTTCATTGAAGAGATTCATTTGTCACGTATTGATACAGTTACTAAGTGAATTCTTTCATCAGTGACAACTTGGAAGGATAAGGATACTAACCTCCAAATTTTCGATGGCTATCAGTCCATCTTGTTCACGAAGTGGCCTAATCTCGCGAGAGCGCGAGACTGCATCTGTCTGTCGGGTCCCACAAAGTTGGAAGGTGCCAAGCTAAACCGGACAGAAGGTTGGGAACTCCCCAAGACTTACTTACCCTTACTCCGGAGGGAGGCAGCGGGGGTTGGGACCCGACAGACCGATGCAAGTCTCGGGCCTAGTCTCGCGCTCTCGCGAGATTAGGTCACTCCGTGAACAAGATGGACTGATAGCCATCGAAAATTTGGAGGTTAGTATCCTTATCCTTCCAAGTTGTCACTGATGAAAGAATTCACTAGTAACTAAGTGTTTTCACATTATGACATGATTTGTTGAATCTCTTCCACCATGTTGGAGTCCCTATTTGCATAAATTTAATTTTCTGTAACTGTACAGTGAATCATAGCTCAATTACAGCTCATGCCCCATTAAATGCAGTTCTCTCTTGACTGCGATCAAAATGTTTAAAACAGTTGGAATGTTGTAAAAATGCAGTCATACTGCAGTTAGAGTACCCATATGATATTTCTCCACTGACCAAAACATTCAAAACAAAAATGGGCACTTAAGACCTAGAATGCATTGTCGAATGACAACTAGGAATGTACAAAGAACTGTCATTCGTAGAATGGCATTCCAACTCATTCCCCATCTAGTTTATTACATTGTACCTTCTCCTCTGGATGACTGTTGTACAGAGGGATCTGTTTCCCCATCTCTGTTCCAAACTCTACCACCCAGTCATCATCGTTCACCACCTCCATGCTTTTGGACAGCATCTAGGAAACATGTGGGTACGTCAATGAAGGTTTAGACACCCGAGTAAACAATATCATATTAAGACAAATCAAACTCTACTATTACATATAAGACAGTAACTGGACAAATTACTGAGATTCCTTCCAGACATTTTGTTTATTTGTTTGTTTATTTGAATTCACAACAAGTGTGGAAGGGGGGACAAAACAGGTGCATTGACACCTTTACAAGTTGTCCTCCCCAACACTACAATATAAAAACAGATTGCAATATTAAATACAAAACAGATTACAATAATGAACATTAATGTTACATGAAATACAAATACCTACAATATCATATACATTTTGTATTTAACATGAAATACTGTACAATGTCATGAAATATCATACCCTATATACAAAAAATGGCAATGATTAAAAACTAGTAAAAATGCTAGTGAGGTCGTAAAGCCGTACTGGAGGCACACCCACACGAGTTTTGAGTGACATCCATCACTCTTCCTCAGCATCATCATAAAATGAACTGATAGTAAGAACACTTTTACCTTCAGCATCAGATCCTCCCAGGTTTTCTGCGACCACTTCTCTTCATCTTCATCACAATCTGTGAAGAATTATTGATAATCAGGTATCAATACATGATGTATCTTTTAGTACTGTTCAAATTCAGTGCTCAATATATTGTACATTTGTACATCCCAAGCTGTTAAGGTACTAGACATGTAACTCTGAATGAATGTATCATGAATGCATGCCAGTACCTCAGCTCAAATATTGCTTTTAATCAAATTAAATTAAGATCATGAATTAAGATCTAGTAGTGAGAAAAACGAGATAAACCCCCAACAAATGATATAACCATGCATATGCATGCAGACTTGGAAGGGAAATAGGTGTAAAGTGCCTTTTCCAAGGACACAACACTGTGACCCGCTAGGGATTATAACCCAGAGTCTTCAGATTTTGAGTCCAATATAACCACAAAACCACCTTAAAAGTGGCAAGGAATATTCTCAGGTTCGTCACATTAAAAAGCCTAATAAAAAGCGTACCTTCCAAGAACTGGATGAGTTTTGGCACGACGGCGTCCCATAAGTCGACCAGGTCAGGGTGCAGGTTGGGAGACAGGCCCTTCATCAGCAACAGGATATGCTGGCCACGTCCTCCACCCGCATGGGGCTGTCCTGCCATCACCTGGTACAGAGCAAATCATGACAACAAAATACAATAGACCCATTTGACTTTTATGGATCGCATAAACTGCTTACGTCACAGGGGGGACATTTCGAAAGAACGCCGTTCTAGAACGCTGAAGTCGAACGCGGCTTGCGCTCGCAGTGTCCCCCCTGGCAGATCATTTTTTTAAAAAGGTGTCTATTTTCTTTTTAATATATGCGGAAATGACAGGAAAACAGGCACCAACTTTGTATGGTGGCATTCTGCACAACAATTTAAGGTTATTTTGTTCTGTGACGTATGCAGTTTATGCGATCCGTGAAAGGAACTTTTGAAATGTCCCCCCTGTGACGTAGTTTCTATTAGAAATGTCCCCCCCTGTGACGTAGTTTCTATTAGAAATGTCCTCCCTGTGACGTCGTGAACATTTTATGATATCCGTGAAAGTCTAATGGGTCTATTCCTTCTGCTTCCTGTAAATCGCGCTACTTTTATATTAATTTTGCAGTTTTTGAGGTCACTTTAGTATCGTGATCTTATAATTACCATGAACATAATTCATTGTCTTTCTTTTTGTTGCACCTGCGGGCCGCTGATGAGAGTGTATACATGTACATGTAGTTCTGCAAACATGCCAATTTTTCTCAGACCGCAAACTTTTGCTACTGTACAGTAAACATAAAGTAATTTACAGTATGTTTGACACAAACTGTATTATTTATGCAATCAACATACACATTTGGCCAAACGTGCATTAATAATAATATCTGTTATTGAATATTGCACCAACAAAAAGGTGCTAGTAATTCTTCCAACTGAAAATTTCTTTCATAAATGGCTTTTCAACATAAAATGAAACTGGTTACTTACCACAAGTCTGGCTATCATGGCAGGTGGCTTTGGAATGTTCACTGCAATGAAAAGAGCAAATCTGAGCAGGTACATGTAACATAATTCCACCTGGTCACATATATCCAACACCCTGAAAAAATATGTCTGCACTCCTGCACACCTAAATTACACACAGTTGGAGGTACTGCTCTAGATTTCCGAAAATAGTTTCATCAGGTTGGTAAAACTTAAGAGATAGGGGAATTCTTTTTACACAACCAAAGAGTCACCTACATCGGCTACATATAGCGGCTAGATGCAGTACTCCAGTCAGAAGCTCTGAAGAAGGTGTCTGACAGACACCGAAACGTCAGCGAGGTGAGACTCTTTGGTTGTGTAAAAAGAATTCCCATATCTCTTACTGCTCTAGATGTTCCAGACATATGTAACTTGGCAAATACATGTAAATGTTAATGAGGGTTATATCAACCAAGACTTCTACCTCTCCACCTGTGTTAACTTACACAATTCAAATTGTGCATGTACTGTGTTATGCATTGTGGTTAATATGGGCTACATGTGTATATATTTTTAGATGTGACTAAGGCCACACTAATTTAATTTCTTGGTTAACGGATTCGCCTGCTTCATTTTTTTCTGATTTGCAAAAAAAAAAAAAATTCAGAATCAACTGCAAAATGCTCATATTTTGCCCTGAACAGAAAAGAGTCCTTTTCTTCGTAGTTGTTACAGTTATTCCATCATTCTTTCAATGCAATGGTATCATTAAAGTTCAAAATTCATTGTCTAAATTTTGAACCAGCCTGGTGTGTTGGCTTCATGGCTCCTATCATACCATTTTGTGCCATGATAGTATGCCAAAGCAAGGCCTGTTTTTATTCTATTATTTTTTACCCGCCCGCCCGCTCCATTATTTTTCTAGAAAAATCCGTTAACCAAGAAATTAAATTGGTGTGGCCTAAATGTACCCCAAAAGTCCTATACCCAGACAACATTGAACAGCATCCATTTTCTGATTATGCAAACATACAGGGCTACAAGTGAGAAGAAGTGGGGATACAGTACACACACCACAGTTGGAATCAGCGTAGCGTTCTTTACCTTGATTAAGACCTGGTTTGACTGAAATGTAGAATAACATACAGGGAGAGACAATAGAGACAATCAGTGAAAATCATGCTCATAATTGTAAAGCAGTCTCATCTTAATTTCCATAATAAAAGCAGTGCAGGGATGCAAGAAACAAATTTTGCCAAATTTGAATTAGAATGCCAAGTATGATCATGATAGCATTATTGAAAAATTTATTTAGATACACAAGACAGTTAGTCAACAGTGATTTACATGTATCATTAAACTAAAAAAAAATCCATTAATCAAATGATTTGTATGCAAAAAAAGTACATTAAAAGGAGGACTACCATCAACAAAATGTGGTTTCTCAATTTACCAGGAACAGCAACATATCAAGGCAAAGATACATGAAGTGCCCTCCATAAACTGATTTCTTAAACAATAATTCAAATTATTTCACAACAAATTTCTATCTAATAGATATTGAGGTGTATGTTATACCATGTCAAAACTCTAGTTGGAAAAAATGTTAATGCTTTTTATATATAACGTACATATTTCCACTTGACCTACCTGAAACTTCATAGTCCAGCATGTAATCTTCGTCATCTGCCTCCCGTTTCTTGTTGGCGATGTGAGCAGCACAGCGGGCTATGGAACCAAAGGCTGTCGTGTACTGTGGTGGTCCTAACAGTTCCAATATGTAAGGCCACAGAACCTACCAAAAAAACAACAACAAAAAATGAAATCTAGATCTTAGACCTCAGCCCTCTACGAGCTTTTGCGAATTTTTTTGGTTATTTTTCACTCCACTTTGTTTAACCATACTAAAAATGTTTATTTATTTTCCCATTAAGGCAACAGACATGCATGTGACATGAAATTTAAGACAGGAAATGAGGTAACCTTTTCTGGAACCTTTGACCTATTGTCCTGTCAGTGTCGCCAACTATGCAAATGTTCATTCTAAGTGCCTCATTTCTGCTGTGCTATAGCAGAGAAAGGTATTATAGGTGCAAGAACCTTCATCTTATAAACGCAAGAAAAACATTTTGTGTTTATAAGATTAATAATCTCAAAGGAAGAATGTTATTCTTAACTTAGAAATTCTTACTGCAAGAATAATATTCTAAGGGTATTTACATGTAGTTCAAGATACATAAGAAAAGAAATCTTACCACAAGAAAAATATGCTAAAATGCAGTTTCTTGAAATTCTTGTCTCATGGACAAGATTTTTTCTTGGGTGAAGAATAATTTTCTCAGTGGAAGAAAATTATTCTGCTCTGAAGGAGAACAAGATTGGCATTTTTGGTAGTGTACTGACATGATAGAAATGTACCCACCCTCTCCATGCACTCTATTGTTGTCGTCACTAGCTGGAGCACATTCTCGCACATGGAACGTAGCATCTCGTTCGTAACAAAGTCCGGATCCGGAGGCCTCTTGCCCTAGTAAGAAAGTACCCACAAGAGAAAGGAACATATTATTTAAAATCATGAGGTCAAGACTTCACAATTCAGTTCTTAAAAGTTATGATCATTTCAACCTCATACTACTACTTGTCAAACCTGCACCTAGTCTTAGGCCTTGTTCATATGAAACCACCCAAACCGCAATTCAGGTAACTCGCATTTCTCACATCTGGTCCACGTGTCACACATTCCTTTCAAACCGTGCCCGATCACGATTCTCCGAAACTGCATTCATTGTTGTTTGAAGAAAACATGCAAGGTAGTAATTATGTTATTAATTACAGAGGTCAACGACCTGCTTGCTGGTGCCCCCCTCCCAGCGTATCTCGGACACATTTTTTTACCATTACTGCTCTTTAAGTTGCTGCCACGTAAAATTTGGTATTGCATATAGATAAAGAAATATCACCTCATAATCCATGACCAGGTGAAGTCACATTGAAATCACATTGCGTTCAGACGCAAATTGCGATGTGGGAAAACCGATTCGAAACCACCTCTAGAAGTGGTTTGGGATCAAGGCGCTTTCAATGTGATTTGGGTCACTTGAAACTGGCTTCGGGGGAAATTGCCTTCACTGACTTCATATGAACAGGGCCTTAGTGACCACCTAATATGAAGACTGAACCATCTGGCTATTGTAGCCACTTTTTGGCAGTCCCATAGATGATTTCTCTTCATTGAGCCATTGAACATTCAGGCAGGCTTCTGTCCATATCCTCAAGTTTCTCAAATACATGTACATTGTACATACTAAACAGGTTTGACAGAATTTTGAAGATTTGTAAGAAAAATTGACCATTGGTAATTTTTATTAATTGTCTAAAAACTTGCTTTGTTTTGTTTTGTTTCGGCCCGCGACCTTTGACATGAACACGTGATAATCCATTGGACTCTATGGCACACGGGTGCCTTGGCGTTTTACCCACCACCACCACTTTCTCCGCCTTTGTTAATTATTAAGTTGTACTTAGCGAGTTGTCTTACAAGATGTGGGCCCATATAGTTTATTCCTTTAATGGACCTACCACATTATTATGTCACAGTTTGTTTACCGCAATGAATGCCGGTCAATCGACGTTTATATTGTACAGGGGTGCGTAGCGGGGCGTGTGTTTGTGTAGCGTTAGCCTAATATAAGGCTTTTAATACAGTACTAATTTCGTCTAATGTCACAACTAAATCGCCCATTATGGCATGTAATGTTGTGTCAACAAAACTAGACGCAGCAAAAATCAAACATACCTGACTTTGAAAACTTTGAAATGATCTTTATTATTTGACTGACCGTTCTAGAATGTTCTTAAGAACATGCAAACAAACTGTGACGTAATGTGATAGGTCCATTGGTGTTTGTTTCGGAAAAGTCACAAATTAAAACTTTTCCCTTTTTTTCTGGCCAAACTGTGCCTGTATCTTTTTATGTTTCCTGAGTTTTCTATGATAATTAAGAGAATGAGATCATATAAGATCATGGAGAATCATGCATGCAGACAGCAGCACCCAAAGCCACGTACTCACTACTATCATGCATCATTGTCTGAAAGGAGAATGAGACAAGCCTGGCATACTCACATAGTCACCAGTGGGGCTTGTAGGGGTATGGGCCTTCAGGGGGAAGCGGAGTTGGAGATAGTGTTGTGAGTTGTTAAATTAGCATCCAAGCAAAAAGCATTCATCCATGACACACAAATTACCAGTACCAGGGTATCAATGATCAAACTTCAAACATATAAGCCAGTTGTTCAGCACTAGACTTGTGATAGAGAAAAAAAGCCACAGTAGAAGTACATGTAGGTTGGAGGTGGTTCAACAAATGAGTGTACAGCTGAACATGTACAAGTTCAGTTCAGTTTACTTTCGCCTTGTGGTAGAACTGTAGCGACTCACCACAAGCTCTTTGAAAACTCTTTGATCAGAGGAGAAAACAAGAGGCAGAACATGCAACCAAAGCAATTCGGACAGACAAAGACACAAACCTTAACAACCTACATAGCCACTCAAAACAATACTTTTGTCCCTAAATGGATACCAGGCTACAATTATATAAATGATCTAGTAAAATTTAATGGTTTATTGGTCAAACATTACCCGCACAATCGCAGCTTTTATAGCGCTGAATTGATGCAGAGTGTACAATCACATCATATTTATTTATCTATTTATTTCTGTCTTCTTTATACAGGGTAGACGCACCCAGTACAGTATACTGCTTTACAGGCGTGCCCTGTCCAGATAGACATAAACACCAACAACAGTAAAACAAAAAAGTAACATATATATATACACATGATACATATAACATATTTGCTCCACACAGATTTTTGTGGAACTGTCGCAAGGGTCTGTGCGGCTGCCATTCGGCACCACCAGGTGACCTCAATACGGCTTCCCCCAACCGAAGTTAGGTACCCATTCACACCTGGGTGGAGTGAAGAAAGTCGTGTTAAGTGCCTTTCCCAAGGGCACATGTCCAGACATGTCCCGGGTACAACTCGGGATTGAACCTGGGTGTGCCCCCGTTTCATAGTCGAATGCTCTACCACTACACCACCCGATGCCACCATATTATAAGACGATACAGGTAAGTTCAGACTTACAGGAGGACTGTTTGGGAGTGTACACTGTCTGACGATGAACTCCACCATGAGTGTCCCCCCCTCCAGCTCCAGGTACTCGTGGTGTGCCATGGCGATGATCACCTGACTAAACATCCGCTTCACCTGCAGAAACGTCAGGATTGGTGCATTTCTCCAGACATTGATTATGTTCCTAGGTTTCTGGACGTTTCGCGGCCAGACGGGTTTGCGGCTAGACGATTCGCGGTCACTTCTGGGTCGTTTATTATTCGCTGTCAACATGTTTTTTCGCCTTTCTAGACAGCAAAAATCAAGACTGGCAATTTTAATAGTTATTTGATAAAGTAATGAAAATATTTTGTATACATTTTCAGCCCTTTTTAGGTAATATTCCGGCCGGTCTGGCTTAACGCTAATAAGGTCACAAACAAGACGTATGTTAACGTATGTTAGAAAACAGTTTCAAAATGTTATAAGATGTGGAAATCAAGGAGGTTAAAGTTTATCGTGGAGACTATAACCTCTTTGCGTAAATATACAGTCCTTAAAAGTTATCTTATGCAACAGACAGTGATTGTAGCAGCCTTTATGGCGTGTATACGGTGGCCGCGAATCGTCCAGGAAGTGACCGCGAATCGTCTAACCGCGAACCCATCTGGCGGCGAAACGTCCAGCTACCTGTTTACTGATGGGAAACATGTTCAACTTGTTTTTGCTATGTTTCCTCTTCTTCTTCTTCTCCAAACCAATAAGGTCAATGATCTGAACCAGTCATCTGTCACCATGTTAGATGGTGTTGGGTTACATCACGTTGCAATTTTATAGCAGGAGGGATTTAGACTCCTCTCTGACCATGAATGTGTTTGAGTAAGAATTAACAGACCAGACAACAACGAAGGTAAATAATATGCATTTTGCTTTGCAAATGTTACCTTTTCTAGTTCTTAGTTTCTCATTTGCATGAACCTTCAAATTTCAACAGGTTGGCAAATGATTGTACATTTCAGGTCTTTATTCACAACCACTTGTTGAACAAGAGCCGATGCTATGTTGACTATCTGTCATCTTCTTTTAGGGCAAAGAGAAAAATCAGGTGCAATGAGGTCAAAAAAGGGTAGACATCCAGGTAATGAGATACACAAGGAAATTGTTACTCAAGCAACTTGATAGATTTTAAAAACTGTCCAACATTTTAAGTAGCATTTTTCTGGTACAAGTTTGTTGATGACCATGCAAGTTATTTACCTTGTTGTTGTTTTCTGTGAGAATTGCCTGTAGTCCTGACACCACCAGAGGTTTCTTGTCCTCCATGTATGGGCCTGTATGTATGCAACACAAGAATAACAGGTACAGATATAAACCAATTCCAAAGCCCGACCCACCTGTGCAAAAGCCTAGAAATTCAAATATTTGATGGACATGCAGCTTCTCTTTCTCTCATTGGTTAAACCGCTAATTGCTATTCTCTCATTGGTTGAATTGCTGCTAATTGCTGTTCCCTCATTAGCTGAATTGCTAATTGCTATTCTCTCATTGGTGGAACTGCAAATTACACATGTATGATGTACAGTCAGGACTGGTCTATTTGGTACACATTCAACATGTCAGCAGAATGTACTGCGCCTGTGCTGAACCCTATATTTTCACGTTTTTTTTGGTGGATTTTTGGTGAACGTTGCATCAGAATTTTGCCTGTTGCAGAGGATATCTTTTCTGACATAACATTTGGAAACTACAGACGAAATGTTTTCCTTATATGTGTGAATACAACCTTATATGAGACGTTCTTCTGAAGTGCTATGTACAATACATTATGGGTTTTGCGTAGGTGCAGTATGTTCTGCCGACGTGCTTACCCAGTCCTATGTGAGGTAGAACATTTCACATCTCCTACAGTACCTGCAGAGTTGATGAGATGTTTGATGATCTCCAGGGTTCCTATCCTGTTCTTCTCTGAGTTGACCAGACCGCCACTCTCCAGCTTCTGCATCAGGAACCCGATGGTCCTGTCAGAGAACGACCGGGCTGTTGTGGGGGGATAAAAGACAGAAAATTCAGAGGACTCATACCTCCATGAAATATGCAGAGTTTAACAGCTACCAGGAGGCCCATATTTGACCTTTGTCTTCCGATGACCTACCAACATACCAAATGTCAGCACAATCCATAAAGGCGTTCTGAAGTTATGCTGACTACAAATGTGCGGAAACACATACAGACACACAGATAGACAAACCAAAAACAATACCTCCATTTTTCATGGAGGTAAAAAGCTGATTATCATACTTACCACAACACTGTAAATATTTGCAGTTGTTGGTTTTTCTCCATTGCCAAATGATGACATTGCAAATATTTACTACAGAATCTAGAATACCGTAAAAACAACCTTTTCCCTCCAAGCACAAAATAAGACCACCACAAAGAAAATTATTTGTTTATTTTGATTTTTCACAAAATAAAAGGGATTACTCGTTTTACAGAAGTTCATAAAAGTTTTTATTGAATTGATGCATTATACGACTCCTACTATTCGTATGAAGATCTCAATACCAATTATCAACAAATCATCAAGAATGGTGGTTGTCCCCGGTGCTGAAAAAGTAGTTCAGTAAAGCTGATACAATGTGTAAGATAGCAACATTTTGCTACCACTTTCAGTGCCAAATATAGAAACTCATATCTAATCTGACTTGATCACATGGGGATATCTTCACATCAAAACTTTGAAGGAAAGCATAAGCCAAACTCTTTCTTACCAATAACTGTGAAGCATCTCAACAGTTCA
The DNA here is from genome assembly GCF_001625305.1 of Branchiostoma belcheri. Classification (NCBI taxonomy): domain Eukaryota; kingdom Metazoa; phylum Chordata; class Leptocardii; order Amphioxiformes; family Branchiostomatidae; genus Branchiostoma; species Branchiostoma belcheri. Next base: position 376,843 of record NW_017804276.1, on the reverse strand, counting down.
TTGTGGTTCTTCACAGACATCGCATTGTTGAAGTCAGGCTGGGCACAAACCTGATACGTAACAACAGAAGTTGAGGTATTACAGCGAAGGGATGGACATATGGAAATGCATAAAAATGCATTTTTAAAAGATTTTTTAGTAAACCACAGTTGGAAACTATCACCATCTGCACATTTCCCCTAGAGCATGATATTTACCCTACAGCATAATTTTTCAGGTCTGGTTCTAGAAAGAAATCTTATAAAATGACTACTCCATTTCCTATGTATTGTTTTTCACAACATGATGGTTGCACAGTAGGTTTGCGTACCGGTCCAGGCCCAGGTGGACCGGTACGGACCGAAAAAATAATATCGGTCCGGTCTAAAAAACCCAAAACATCAGTGGCCCGGTTTTTTGGACCGGAACAAAAATTCATACTTGATCACTACACACAAGGAGGCCTGCCAGGAAAATGAACATCCAGAGTTAGAATAAAGAGATTTACCCAAGTTCAGTAAGTGTGGGTCACTAAGAGTGGTGACTGAGAACTAGTGAGAAGTGAGATAGGAAACCTAGTTATATCATTCATGGTTATATTTGATGTTCTTTGAAAGATACAGGACAGATTGTCAACACTTGATTCATATTTCTGTCATTATTGAAGAAATCCGTAGAACATGTGACGCGCATGAATTTTCAGGTACAGGTTCAGGTCTGGACCTGGACCTAAACCTCTGTACCTGTACCTGTACCTGATGTTACAAAAAGGTACGCAGCCCTATTGCACAGTGTCCTGGGACAGAGAATATAGGTTGTAACGTACCCCGGGATGGAGAGAATTCAGCAGCATGTCCAGCTGAGGTTCCAGAATGGTGCTCTCTTCCACCGTCGCTGCATCCAGGATCATACACAAGCTCTGGAATACATACAGCAATTCCGAAAATAGTTTCATCAGGTTGGTAAAACTTAAGAGATAGAGGAATTCTTTTTACACAACCAAAGAGTCTCACCTCGCTGACGTTTCGGTGTCTGTCAGACACCTTCTTCAGAGCTTCTGACTGGAGTACTGCATCTCGCCGCTATATGTAGCCGATGTAGGTGGCGCTTTTGCGGCGAGAACACTATCCCAAACGTGGCTTAGTTTGTACCCCCCCTCGTCCCGGTTCATTACAGGGGTTGACTTTCTGATCCAAACTGCCTCCTTGATCCAGCGGGTTCTTCTATTGTCTTCTCTGTCTATAACTTTCGCCCCCTCCCAGTCAATTACGCAGTTGTTTCTAGCAATATGATCTGTAACTGCTGATTTCTTTTCTTCTTTTTGTGCATGTCTTTTCTGTGATCTTGTGTACTTCACTGTGTCCATGTTGTCAGCTTCCTTCTTGTGTTCTTCTAATCTAGTCAGAAGCTCTGAAGAAGGTGTCTGACAGACACCGAAACGTCAGCGAGGTGAGACTCTTTGGTTGTGTAAAAAGAATTCCCCTATCTCACATACAGCAATTATTATGGAACAAGAAATAAGAGATTTCAGGCCTATGGGAAACATTTTGGGGTATTGTCAAGTTATTGTAACAACCTAAGAGATTGTGCCTACATTGTATCACATTATTACGTCACAGTTTGTTTACCGCCATGAATGCCGGTCAATCGATGTACAGGGGTACGTAGCACAGCGTATGTTTGTGTAGCGTTAGCCTTAATATAAGGCCTTTATACAGTACTACTTTCCTCTAATGTCACAACTAAATCACCCATTACTGCATGTAATGCTGTGTCAACAAAACTAGACGCAGCAAAAATTGAAAGACTTTGAAAACTTGAAAATTAATGATCTATATTCTTTAACTGACCATTCTAGAATGTTCTTTAGAACAGGTAAACAAACTGTGACGTAATAATGTGATAGGTCCATTGGTTATACTTATAGGACAGCAACCATGCACGGATAGAGGGTCATCCCATGGCCATGCAATCCTTGGTTTTACTGAATTTCCCCATGCAGTGTCTCCACCAGGTTATGGGACCTTCAAGTTCACCCCATTTCCTGTGTCTGACCTTCCTCAATCCTCAATCTTCCCACCCACGTACTGTCAACGTACTCTGACCAGACAAACATACTCACAAACCCATCCAAAATGATACCACATCTGGAGGTAATACAATGTACATGTAACTACTATTGGTACTAAAAGTGTTATGTAAAGCGTAATTTTCTCTACTGCTAGAGAACATGACAGATTTTTTTCCAATCCAAATTCTTTTCTACAATAAGTCAATCCTTGTCAGACTTTCATGTTTCATGACATTGACCTCTGACCTGTGTGACATAGAAGGGCTCAGGCTGTTTCTTGTACAGTCCCAGAATGCCCTGCACCAGCTGTGTCAGCTGTTCCTCCAGCTTGTCTCGGGTCAGGATGTGGCTCATGTGACCAACAGCCTCCACAACGGCCAGCCGCAGCTGTAACATGGGAGAACAGCATCATGTTAACAGTTGTACAAGCCAGGCACAGCTGTAACATGGGATAACAGCATCATGTTAAGAGTTGTTCAAGCCAGGCACAGCTGTAACATGGGAGAACAGCATCATGTTAACAGTTGTACAAGCCAGGCTCAGCTGTAACATGGGAGAACAGCATCATGTTAACAGTTGTACAAGCCAGGCACAGCTGTAACATGGGAGGACAGCATCATGTTAACAGTTGTACAAGCCAGGTGCAGCTGTAACATGGGAGAACAGCATCATGTTAACAGTTGTACAAGCCAGGCGCAGCTGTAACATGGGAGAACAGCATCATGTTAACAGTTGTACAAGCCAGGCGCAGCTGTAACATGGGAGAACAGCATCATGTTAACAGTTGTACAAGCCAGGCACAGCTGTAACTTGGGAGAACAGCATCATGTTCAAGGCATCCAATACAATTTCAGGGCAGCAAAACTGGAAATATTCTTAATAAGGCAATCTTCGTGATATTGACACATACTGCTTCACATTAGTACATTTTCATCAGCATTTCATACTTTGGGCATTTAAAACTGCAGAAATAAGCCCCAAGATGAGTCCTTTATTTTCTGGGTGGTACCCTAAAATCAGCCTAGGACCCTTCCAGTAACCATTTTCCTTCACAATTTTGGGAATTTTTGCTCCATGGGCGTCAATATACAATGGGATAGCGTGGTTTCAACTCAGTACGTAGATAAGTGACTAGAATATTGCTGCACTAAAAACTGCACTGGATGCCTTTTTTCCTCTTTCCTCTTTCCCAATCAACCCTAGAAAAAACTGCCGACCCTAGCCTTTTTTTTTGTGGATGTATACAAGGGACATAAATTTTATTTTTCGAGCTGATCAACTTTTCTAACTTCATGATCTGCCACTTGAGTGATGAGATATTGCACAATCAGTTTCCAACATTGTCATTGAAAATATAAGTGTCCTCATGCAAGTTTTACTTGTAACTGAATCAGGAAACACAAGACAAGGAACATAAGGAGCTGTCCTTGAGATGCTGTAGCTCACTACTAAACGCACCTTAGGTTCCTTAGACTGCAGCCACACCTTGAAGAACGTCTCGTAGGCAGAGTAGATCTCTCCAGAGAACATCTCTTTCTTGACTGTGGGGTCTGGAGCCTTGTCGATGTTAGCTACGTAGTCTAGGATGGCCTCACTGAACTTACCAATGGCTGGGCAAAGACAGATTACAGTATATGACAATATGTAGAAAATTTAGAAATACTGACTTAGAGCATTGAGCATCATACATGTAATAACTAATTATGCATAATGCTTTGAGGGGTTATGCATAATTATGCATAATTGGACGAACCCCCAGGGGGTTATGCATAATTATGCATAATTGGATGAACCCCCAGGGGGTTATGCATAATTATGCATAATTATGCATAATGCTTTGAGGGTTATGCATAATTATGCATAATTGGACGAACCCACAGGGCATCGTGAATAGCTGCTACATATTTCTTCATTTTTACCTATGCTTTGCGATATTAGCCCATCTGGGTTTAAGGTTGCTGAGATATGGGAGGTTGTCCGGAATCAAACTGGAAGTCCGGAATTAAACTGGAGGCTGGGTAGAAACTCTTAATCAACGTGCATATTTGATAAATATACATAATTGTAACTTCAAACACACACATACCGGAACAATTTATCAAAGTCACCTGTAAACATCATGATACATGTATTTTTATACCATAGTCGATGGTAGTACATGTACATGTAACTTAGGTAAAAGAAACCTTTAGAAATCATACTTAGATATTAGGTCTATGTAGGAAAATTGCCCTTTTCTAAGAAAACAAGCTTTTTACAATATAGGACAGGAACACTTGAAATATAGACTATGGACATGAGTGTGATCTAACATATGTGTCCATAATTACCAGGATCCATAATATCGCCACCTTGAGAAACAGTGTGCTTAAAGATATTTTTACTGCGACATACTTTTTGGTATGCACACCTCAAATGTATAGGGTATGTTGCAATAAATATATCTTTAAGCACACTATTTCTCAAGGTGGCGATATTATGGACCCTGGTGATATTATGGACACAGATGTTACTGGTAGAATAGACTACAGAATATAGTGACAAAATGGATAGTAATTTTGTAATTTTCAAGTACATGTAATAGGCTTACCGTGAGCGAAGACCCATTTCATGTTGTCGTGTTTGGCCATCCCCAGCATGGGTAACATGGTACCTAACACTGCTGTCAGGAACGGCACCATGCAATACACTGAACAGGCACAGGAGACAGTGTCAATACTACAGTTGCTGTAATGAACATCATTCTGAAACAGGTTTGAAATGTAATTTCCATCACAAAAAATCCCAGGTGGTATAAATTTTGGTCGAAAATTTTCATGTGGTCAACCCTAAAGGCAAGAGTTAGCTGCATTTGCTATCAGCATGAAAGTTCATCTGAGTTGGTAAATTATTATGAAAAACAAACTCACTCAGTCTTCCTCAGCTATCTGACCCAAATGCTGTGGACACGTGATTTTTCCCACGTGTGACGTCAGCAAAGGGTCAAAGGTTGTCTGAAGTCGATATCACCCCCGGCCCGGTTGAGCGTGATGTATATGGCCTCTTTTATGATAGACTTTTATGATATCGACTTCAGACAACCTTTGACCCTTTGCTGATGTCACACGTGGGAAAAATCACGTGTCCACAGCATTTGGGTCAGATAGCTGAGGAAGACTGAGTGATTCAGTCGAAAATTTCCCTGGCGAGTCAAATTTTGAGTTGGAGAAAAGTTTAAGTTTTCATAATGCATTTGCTATGGTTGGTTGGAAAATTAGAAAAACAATATTTTTGTCATATCTCTTAGCAAAACATTGGCTGAGATCAAGACACATGCTAATCTGAACCAGACTTCCCAAGGTAAAATGTAAAGACACATGCCATTGGCTGAAGTCAAACTACCCATTGTAAAAAGTTAAGACATGTGCCATTGGCTGAGGCCAGACTGCCCTAGCCTAGGCAACAGTAAAGAAACATGTCATTGGCTGAGGCTAAACTGCCTAATGTAAAAAGTACAGTTACAACACTTGCCATTGGCTGGGGCCAGACTGCCCTAGCCTAGGCAACAGTAAAGAAACATGTCATTGGCTGAGGCTAAACTGCCTAATGTAAAAAGTAACTGTTACAACACTTACCATTGGCTAAACTGACCCAATGTAAAAAGTAACAACACTTGCCATTGGCTGAGGCCAGACTGCCCAGTGTCTGTACCACAAAGAAGTGAGGCATGACGCCCGGCTGGAACTTCTGGTGCAGACCCTCCATCACCTCGTTACAGAACCTGGTTCCCATGGCAACCAGCACGTTACTGGCCGCAGTCTGCCAGTCAGGCACGATATCCTGCAGAGCCGTGGTTTGGAGAAGGATTATTGTTAGAAAAACAAGCAAGATGATACTGTATTCCTGTACCTTAAATAGTTTTGTAAGGTTGGTAAATCAATATAAACTCGGTTCTAAGATACATAATTATGATTTTTATCTACCAAAGTTTTAGTAACCCTTTTCTGTGTACCTGTAATCTTACACTGTGCAGGAAGCATTGGAAATAACCTGTACCAGACAAATGGTACCTGCACCACTATATCGAGTATGTACCAACTTCAAGAAACAAATTTAATTCTTTTAGTATTTTATGAGTGGTAACAAACAGTGCAGAATCCACATGTATAAAAAAAAACTCAATGCAGCGATCAGTGCAATTTAGAAGTACCTGCATAAAATACATGTATACTAAACTGGGCAGAAGGAGAAGTCGCTGACCTTTGACCTGGTCATTTCGTCTAAACTCAGGTCGATGAGGTCACGAGCCAGAGTCTGAGGCATGTCGTCGATGGTGTCCTTTACAATCCTCTCGATGGTGGACAGCAAGACTACACGATGGCCCTGGGCAAGCTGGGACAGATTTAAAACATCAGAAGTCATGTCTTGTGATGGTTACAATCTTTTTCCAGCTTAATACAATGTATCCTGGAATCCCTATGAGCTATTTGCCAGTTCTAGTACTCAGTGAGTAGTAGTCACTGGCCAATAGCTGGTAGGCTAATACATTGAGCAGACTAATTCTTGATGGTAGCTGGCTATATTTCAACAAATGACCAGTTATACATGTATCTTTGCACATCTGACAGCAAGCATTGTTTTAAGTCACCCAGAGATGTTGTCTTAGCTACACTTGATAGCAGCGCATTTCACTCTACGATTGTTTTAGGAAAATATTTTAAAAACTAACTTAACAACCTATTCTGGACGCCCTGCAACGCCCCCTCCCACTCCTGCTCTAGGTGCAAAATTGCACATTCAAAATACAATGTATTTTTAAGTGCAAATCTTGAAAACCATGTGCATTTTGCACATTGCACATGGGTATTTCAAGCCCTGTGTTCACTTGGCCAATTTCTAAGTTCTCTCTAGCCACTTCTAAAGGCCTTGGGGAGGCTAGTAATGACCATGCTGTACCCAAGAGGTCACGGGTTTCAATCCTGCCCATGTCACTGATCTTGTGCCCTTGGGAAAGGCACTTTACACGACTTTCCTCACTTCACTCAGGTGGAAATGAGTGCCTAGCCTCGGTTAGGGACGTTCCTTGGATAGGACGTTAAATGGAGGTCCCGTGTTTGGGGAGAGCCACACCTCAAGCACGTTAAAGATTCCACCGCACTTATCAAAAAGAGTAGGGGACCTTCCCGGTGTGAGTGGTTCAGCTTGTACATGTACGTACAAAATTGTGGAGTGATTGGTCATTAATTATCCTGATGAAGGCGACAGTGGTTGCAGAAAATTTGATCCCTGTACAACTGTGTGTTGGAATAAAGTTCAACGTTTTACTATGATAACTACTAACACAGATGAACTTTCATGATAATGTACAAAACATGTGTTACGCGTTTTACCAAAACAAACAAACAAACAAACAAACCTTGGCATGTCTGATGAGGTAGGAGTGCAGGGAGCTCAGCACCATGACCGGCTGCTTGCGTCCCAGGTCGTACAGCGACGTGCCGATCAACTCCCGCACGTTCTCGTTCTTATCGTACGCAGCGTCGATAAGGGCCATTGTGATGACTTCAGAAAATCAGAAATCAAAATCAATACATATCATCATCATATAGTATACATGTATACAAAAGGCTCAATTCTCATAATTTTTTGAAATATATATTCCAACATTTCATGACTAGACATAGTGACAGCACACTCAAGTTATATCAACTTATTTTATGCCACCACCAACGCAGAGGATGAATGCAGGACAAGACAATACTCATTTTCACTTGAGTCTAGTGGGGAAAGTCGTGTAAGGTGCCTTTCCCAAGGACACAAGATCGGTGGCATGTCAGGACTCGAACCCTGGGTCTCGTAATCTTACTGGGGACATCAAGACCACCATATTTAAAAAAAAATCACTTTGTTACACTATTCACAAATGAAAAGCAAGCTACTGTCATGTCAAGGTGGACATTCTTTAAAATTTTTATATAATATCAACTTTACACGCTTCCCCTGCACGCTTTACCCCAATTTAGGGGTGTTGTGCAGTACCCAAACAAGAACAAGAGTACACACTGTTATACCATATAGGATACTAGGCCCTACTGAGGTACATAGATGTTGGGAAGCACAACGTTTACTCAAATGTTTCAAAAGGGTTAAAGCAATTTCATGAAGTACTAGTAGATTAACCATTAAATGTTTAATCATTGGATGACAGGAGAGTATGCCTCAAATCCTTGTATGTGCGTATTCTGTGGGTTACTGGGACACCGCCCCCCTCCCCACTTCCTATTTACACAGAAGTCCCCAAAGAACAGGTTTCGCGTTTCGGTTAGAGAGAAAAGCTTAAGCGTACCGTCCACCTGTCCACCTGTCCCTCGCACCTCGGGCTCCCCTGGCACCGGCATGATCATGGACAGAGTTCCGCTCTTTCAAAACAGCCAAACGAAATCGCCAAACGCAACTTTTTTTTCCTGGGGGGCAAAGTTTGGTTCACAAAAACTGTGTCACTTCGCCAGAGCGCCTTTCGAAAGGCACTGACGGAGGAAAACTAACTGAGAGTGGGATGTCCTGCTTCAGTTCAATCCCAAGAGTTCCACATCGCTAATAGATGAGGTTGAAAAAGTCACCATCGCTCGCTAAAAACATTTCTGGGAGCAAAAAAAACATGGTTTTCTTCCAGCTGGCATAGGACCGTCACATGATGGGTCAAAGGTCAGAAACTCAATTCACCGATTTGTACTCCAAATAGTGTCTAAAGAAAACAGACAGCATGACGGTGTGGTGGAAATACACGGGGTAGTTGAATTCAAAGATTTCACGATTTCTGAACGGACTTTCATGTAGATGCCCTGGATTGGCAAACACATACATGTTAACAGATTAGAAAGGCAATATCAGCGAGCAAATGCACGTGTTTCTCCCTCCATCTCTTCTAAAAATATTATGTAACGCCTCCATCTCTTCAGTTACCAATGTTGACCACATGGACAATTATGGTCAGCTATGTTGGAGATTCAACTAAGGCCAAATCAAGTAATTTTCGCCTGATTTCGAAAAAGAAAAGAAATTTTGTTGCCCTCTGACACTGGTCAACATGCCGAAATTGGGCAGTCTGTCGCCGCCATGTCGGACGGTGGATGGCAGATAAATATGAAGAGACGTAACAACGTATCGTAAAAATGGCTAAATCCCTGGTCTAATAATCTAGCCTGACTAAAAAATCGCGCTCCTGGTGGCCACCTGCCCAGAGGTTTGCCGCCCCCCTTGGGGAAACAGTTGCAGACTGACTAGTGTAAACACAGGCTACATAAAATCAAAAACGTGACAATCTAAATAGATGAACAAAGTCACCCCAAGAGAGTTAAGTGTCGTCTTGAGCTTAGCTTAGCGCTACCTCTAGTGGTTTGGATTTGGCGCTCTCACAACCAAGAATCAAGGGTTCTATTCCCGGTGTAGGAAAATCATTTTGGTGTATATTTGACAACGTTGGTGCATGCGCACATGTCTGTAAAAGTCACGAGATTTTACCGATTACCATAAGAATTCTCTCTTATGTTTGAATAGATTTGTTTGATGTTTCTGCCTACCAGCCCAGATTACTTCGTTTTCCACGAAAATGAGTCTGGCTCTTGCAAAATCAAAATGCTATTGCATCATCTTATATAATAATGATTCTCTCTTGTGTTTGAATAGAGTTGTTTGATGTTTCTGCCTACCAGCCCAGATTACTTCGTTTTCCACAAAAAAATGAGCCTGGCTCTTGCAAAATCGTAATGCTATTGCATCATCTTATATAATGATGATTCTCTCTTATGTTTGAATAGAGTTGTTTGATGTTTATACCTACCAGCCCAGATTAATTTCGTTTTCCACGAAAATAAATTGTTAACAATGGACACCTGTAGATGTCCTTTCGTGAGCAAACTATATCCATAAGATATTTTGTAACGCACGAGACTAAAACGTGAATAAATATCAAACAAGAAACCTCCACAATGGCAACCGATTCTTATTGCCAATCTTGTTGTGTTGTAAAGAATAGAATATCACCTGGGGTGAAAGTATGACATGCAGATAGAGGTAGAAAGGAGATATCCATCATACAAAATCCTTTACTCCACTTCAAAATGATATTTAAAAGCAAGAAAAAAGAGCATGAGTTTTGCTGTCACTGCCATGTAGTGTAGACAATATCTACTATTTTGTCGGCAACCAAAGAAGTGGGGAGGGGGGCTTGGGCATGTCTGCTACATGTATGCATGACAACGTTGGTGCATGCGCACATGTCTGTATAGGTCACGAGATTTTACCGATTACCATAAGAATTCTCTTTTATGTTTGAATAGAGTTGTTTGATGTTTCTGCCTACCGGCTCAGATTGCTTCGTTTTCCACGAAAATGAGGCTCTTGCATAAACACAAAATGCTATTGCATCACCTCATCCCACGTCATTCTACCAAATACGGGCAAATGTAGCCTTACTTTGTCAGACTAATTAAGGTGTTAGTTGCCATATTCATGAATTTTGCACAGTTATACACTGCGCAACAATACAGTCTGCACATTACGGCCGAAATGTACGAGCAGGCAGAGCCTGTCCGGTCGCCTTTCTCCGGCCCCGACAGCCGCCAAAGCAGCGGGCCGACCCAACCCCGTCCCGTCCCTCAGAGTGGTTCACGCGGGCGTGTCCGCCATGGCAACGGCGCTTCTGATCATGACAAGCAGCGGGAAGACCAGGACACGTCTTCACACACGTACGAAGACGCCGAGGAGGTGAAACGTTACGCAACGTCTGCAGGTAATTATAACCGACGCTTTTCACACCTGCCTTTTACAGTGGATATTTTTAAAGTGTATATGTTAACCTACTGATTATTACATAGTTTATTGTATGGATAAATTTCATGACAACAAGAAAACCCTTTATTATTTGCTGTACGCCTCTCATGTAAAATTCATCAGCAGGGTACGCGAACGTTCTCGCACCGGATTCGGTGCGATGGAATTCACGGATTCGTCAAAGGTACACTTTTCCTGCCACATGCACAACGGGCTTTAGTCCTTGGAAATGTCATTGTGTTTCTGACATTAGTCGTGAAAAATAGGATAGGTAGGTAGGAACTAGGGCCTCATTTGCAAAATTAATACGAAAATGTTGTTGTTCCTTGAGGGGATTTTACACTTGTGACGTGTGTGAAATTAGTTACAACTGGGCATCACAATGCATATATTAGGTACCTTTCGGAGCGATTTGCATAATCAAGGATGCATAATCAAGACATGATAAATGCCTGGCCTTGTTTTGTTAATGTGGCATGTACATTGAACATGTATTTATGTATCAACATGTTGAGTTGGTAAGTTGACGTAAGCGATAACCTGAGCGATGTTTTTTCCTACCAGACCGCGCGTATCCGGGTGGAGCGAGCGGCCGCCGGGGTGTCTGTAGCTTCCTCCGCGCCCGCCGCAGCTGCCTAGCCGCCGGCATCGCCGTGCTACTGAGCTTGGGCGCCGTGGGACTCGCCCCTCTGACGTTCAGCAACAAGCAGGTAACAGTCATGTACTATAAAGCTTATTTCCAGCTATTTTTCTCATCGTCATCAAATTTCTAAAAGGGTGCAAAGTATTTGCTGCTTTTTAAGTTTGTTTCTTACGTTCGGTATTCTGACATGCGTATGTATACATGTTTGTAGGAAATATCCCAATTGTCGACTACTTTTGACGCCTTGAAACGCGACCAAGACGACTTGCGTCAATTGTCCATCACTGTTGACGCCTTGAAGCGTGACCAAGACGACATGTCCACCACTGTTGACGCCTTGAAGCGTGACCAAGACGACATGTCCACCAGTGTCCACACCTTGAAGCGCGACCAAGACGACATGTCCACCAGTGTCCACACCTTGAAGCGTGACCAAGACGACATGTCCACCACTGTTGACGCCTTGAAGCGTGACCAAGACGACATGTCCACCACTGTTGACGCCTTGAAGCGCGACCAAGACGACATGTCCACCACTGTTGACGCCTTGAAGCGTGACCTGAACAACGAGCGCAACCGGACCGCCACCCTGGAGCAGCGTCTTCACAAGATTGAGAAGACTTTACGTAAATTGTTTTTAGTAGATTTTGGTAAATGTATTGTTCATGAAGCATCTATTTCATGCATGTCATCATTTTTAACATGATCCTTTGCCTGTTGCTGATACAAAACGTGCTTTCCAGCATCTTGTCCCGAAGGTTATACAATCTGGCGTGGAATCTGCTACAAGGCCTTCAACATACGCAAGACCTTCGACCAAGCGACCGCGGCCTGTTGTGCAGACGGCGGCACCCTCGCCATGCCCCGAGACGCTGACACCAACGCCTTCCTGGTCTCCCTGTACAAGTCCGTGCGCGGGGTCTACTGGATCGGCCTGCACGATCAGCGCGAAGAGGGAAAGTTTGAGTGGATGGACGGTTCTGCACTTGGGCCGTACAACTCCTGGGCTCTGGGACGACCGTACAAGTTTGTGGACGTCACTGATTGCGTCGTTTACTGCCCGCAAGAATCCCAGAAAGACAAGTGGTGCGACTTTCGCTGCAAGTGGTCCAATTACTTCATTTGCCAGGCTGCTCCAGGTACTTGTTGTATCCTCACTATTTCTTGAAACCCTACCATCTAGTAAACATCGCACAGCTGAAGTACCCATCAGAATATATAAGCGGCAGATCATTGCTCCTGTTACAAGCCATGTCTTTACTCAACTATTCTACATCTCATCCCTGATAATTCTGACTACTAGTATTTTTTTCAGGACGTCCATAGGCGACAGGCGGAACTCTCACCACTACTGTAAATCGGATCTCTAACCGTTTGCAGTCAAACTAACAAGTAAAACTGACGACTAAACTAGTAGACATAAATCTAAAACCAATTTGTAAAACGTTTTACTAAAACTTTTAAGTTTTAGTAAAACGTTTTACAAATTGAAATTAAAAGTATTTTCTCCAATGTTCCTACAAGTTTGATCTCATTTGTGACTCACTCTCCTGTGTCCCCACTTCAATCTTTCTCGGCCAGCACACGTTTTGCCAATACTACTACCGAAGCAACCCTTTCCTCCTACATACTAGTACCCCATCTCTCAAGAAATTCCACGCTGAAAGCTTATTTCCTAGAACTACATCACTATGGAACAAGGTTCTCTGTGAACGCTTCCCAAATGGGTACAACCCTTAACTTTACAAGTCAAAGGTAAACAAACATCTGTCTTTACAGTTCCCCCCTTTACCCAAACATGCGAATGGTTCGTATGAGCCTTGTTTTGAGGTGAAACTGTAGTAAAAAGAGAAAAAAACTGCACAGGAGAAATACTAAATGGAATGTAATGAATCAGTACTGTTCTGTTGTAGCCACGCTTCAGTTTCCACACGAAGAAAATTTACAGTCTACGTTTCATGCGTATATGTCTATCATTACATGATTGAAATATTTATAATCTAGTGTTGTATATTCCACATAATCTAGACATTCCCTTTATTTCTTCACCCCAAGAGAGTGAAGTGTCGCTTTGAGCTTGACTTACCGCCGCCTCCTTCTGTCCTGAGCACGAAAAAGGAAACTCCAACTGAGTAATGAGCAACATATAAGGAAAGTTTCCATAGAAACTAGAGAAGTAACATTTGAAAGGCAAATGCAGAATGTTTACCTTCACATGGTCTAGCCTGCTACTGCTCTGATTATTCTTACTTAACCACATTCATATATATGGTGACCAGCTTCTCTAACTCCAACTGCCACTTGATATACATAATGTACCCTGGCACCACGATGTGTCTGCTACAGCATCAGTCACCATGGTGACAAAGGTCTTGTCAAGGTCACTGACCTTATTTGGAAGGTCTTGTCAAGGTCACTGACTTTATTTGTTTGACGAAGAAGAAGCAGAGCAAAAACAATATGTTCACTATGGGCACCCGTAGATGCCTTTTCTTGGGCGAATTATACCCATAAGTTGTTTTGTAACGCACGTGACTGAAATCTTAAATAAATACCAATTAGGCCTAACAAAATAAATGTTGTGTTTCCTATTACAGTCCAGAAAAAATTAGGGTCGGTAGGTAGGGATTCACTTTTTTTTTTTTTTTTTTTTTAGTCAACGCCGGGACAATGAACGTATGATCTGTTTGTACTACACAGACAGGGATCTCCCCAGAAATTCAGAGCAGGGTGGAGCATGGAGGAGCGGGCGGCGGGGGGAGGTCTGGGAGGGGGGGGGGGAAGCGTATTGCATTTGTGTCTTTTCCAAACACAAATGGAGGTCATTTCCTGCAACTTCAGTTCTACATTTTCTGTACAACTGCAGATGTATAAGGCAGTAGAAAGGTTCAAGATCTGTACTTAATTATCCTCATGTTCAAAAAAAAAAATTCTACCCTTAATTTTGAAAAAAATTGGGCATAGGTTCCCCGGATGACCCCTAACCGGGGGCCAACGGTGCTTCCACAAGTTCAACAAGTGAAAAATACATGATACAAAATGTACATGTATTTACTACCTGGAACTTGGAGCAATTTATTCCAAAGATGTTAACTGACATTAATATATTAAAAACTAAACCAAATCCTATTTCTCAAACAAATCACATATTGACACAGCTGAACAAATAAAAATGTGATCATGTTTATAAACTCCACTCAAAAACAATTTTTGAGAGGCACTCGGGTCACGGTACTAAGCGTGATAATCTCTAATATCTCATCTGATTCTCCCTTTTTACAATGACAGCATCCAACCGCACATACATAGAAACAACAATATTACACAAGAAACCAATTAATTCGGAAAATTTCTCAGTAATGTTTGAAAATTAACCTTACTAAAATATAACTGAATTTTTATTTCAGTTGTAGCCGTAAAAATATTTTTCATGCGTTTAAAGTATCGTTTAGCACTGTAATATGTACTTATTACATGTATCTATACATTTGGATGCTATCTTGACCTTTGACCATTGTTATTGTGAAAACAGGTCGGCCATGTTGTCTGTCTCGCCGTGAATTTTCGAGCCGTTTTTTCGAGCAAATTTCAACCGTTTTAAACATTTTACGGCCTCAAAAACTCATATAACGAGGAAAACAAGTTGTAGTTGTTATTTTCATGCGTAACATTTCTTCTGGGGATGGATTATTTTTCCGTCGAGCTGCCGAAAACTTAGCGCCATGCCGCAACCATGCGATCGGGCGCGGCCGGCCGGCGGGAGTTTTACTTTGTATCGGTGAGCTTTCGCGATGTAAACAAAGACAGTCGGAGTTGTTTACATGAAAATTTTGTTGTGAAACGCCAGCGGGGTGTCAGATTTTCTACCAATGACAACGTTTTCTTTGTGGCGTCATGGCGAGATCGACAATTCATCGTCAATTCACAGGATTGTGCCGACAATGGAATTGAATAGCGGCCCGATCCGTGCAATTAGCGCTCGATCCACGCCGCCCGACCGAAGAAAATTGGAATGACGAGCACATTTATCGGGGATAAAATCCCCAATTTTGAAAACCGACCGCTAGCCGCTCGAAATTTTTGGTCGGCCCAAAAAAGGCTAGGGTCGGGGGGTTTTTCATAGGGTCGGTCGGGTAACCGGAAACACAACATTTTTTTTCCTAGGCCTTAATAGTTGAAACCTTCGCCATAGCACCACCTCTTGTTGCCAATCTTGCTGTGTGGTAAGGAATAGAATATCACCTGGGGTGAAAGTATGAATGCAGATAGATGTCGAAAGGAGATATAAAGTCTGTAATACCCTTTATCCCACCCGACAAAATGATATTCATAAGGAAGAAAAAAACAAAGCAAGAGTATTGTTGCCACTGCCATCTTGTGTGCACAATATCTTTATTTTTTCGGCAAGCAAAGAAGTGGTGGGGGGGGGGGCATGTCTACTACATGTATGTATAACAACGTTGCTGCATGCACACGTCTGTAAAAGTCACGAGAATTTGATAATTACAATAAAACCACTCTCTTATGTTTGAATTGATGTGTTTGCTGTTTCTGCCTACCAGCCCAGATTACTTCTTTTTCCACGAAAATGAGCCTGGCTCTTGCAAAAAACAAAATGTTATATTGCATCACCTCTTACAACAAAAAGAGTACCACGATCTTATACCTTCGCCGAATGATGTTAACCCTTCTGGTTGACGAATCATACAATTTTAATAATTGATTTCGCAAATAAGAGCCTCATTTGGATGGATTATATCACTTGATTATATATATATATATTCTCCACCCAATGACAGCCTTATGTTAACAAAAAAGGCTATTCCATCACTTCCTCATGACGCCGACTTTACTTCAGTGCCCTTGTGTATTGTGTGATTTTGTAACATGTTCGTTTGCGTGCCTGTATATGTATCAGTATTGTCATGTAAATGTGTATTTGTATCTACTATGTACAAAATTTGTAAAAATCAGTGTAATTCAGCTTGGTCGACTTTGTAAACTGGCTGCAAGGCTGATTTTATTAATAAAACTTGAAAACTTGAAACTTATGCAAATGAGGTCATGCTTTGAAAGAAGATATCCCTCTATTCCACTTTAAAATGATATTCAAAAGGAAGAAAAAGAAATCATGGGCATTGCTGCCGCTAGATTCACCTCTTCTAAGTAATTTCTACCATTTTGTCGGCAACCAAAGAACTGGGGGGAGGGGGGGCATCTCTGCTACATGTATTTATGGCAACGTTGATGCATGCGCACATGTCTGTAAAACTCACGAGATGACATTTAGAGTTCCCCCGTAAGTTTAAATAAATGAGTTTGCTGTTTCTCTCTACCGGCGCAGATTATTTCTTTTTCCACGAAAATGAGTCTGGCTCTTGCAGAAAAACAAAATGCCATAGGCAATGCGTCATACCACGCTACCCCTCCAAATATGGGCAAAGATATTATCACTTCTCAGACTAATCTTGGCATCTTTGTGTATATGCATGCGCCTTGACGTTGGTTGTTGTACTGCGTACCTGCTGTCTGCACAGTTGAAATGTACGAGCAGGCAGAGCCTGTCCGGTCGCCTTTCTCCGGCCCCGGCAGCCGCCAAACGTTTACCAGCAGGCCGCCGCCCCAACCCCGTCAGAGTGGTTCACGCGGGCGTGTCCGCCATGGCAACGGCGCTTCTGACAAGCAGGTGGGAGACCAGGGCACTCCTTCACACACGTACGAAGACGCCGAGGAGGTAAAACGTTATGCAACGCCAGCAGGTAACCGACACTTTTCACACCTTTCACAATGGATTTTTTTTTCTGTCAACTCATAAGAGCTTTTTTTGCTGTACATGTAAAAGGGGGGTATGTGAACATTTCCCGACTTTTGTATATTTTGCTGTATGTTTGAATTTGATGACAATGTTTACATGTTGACGTGGGTGATTATCAGTTAGCGAAATATGTTTTTCTACCAGACCGCTCGTATCCGGGTGGAGCGAGCGTCCGCCACGGTGTCTGTAGCTTTCTTCGAGCCCGCCGCAGCACCCTGGCCGCCGGCATCGCCGTGCTGCTTAGTCTGGGCGCCGTGGGACTCGCCCCTCTGACGTTCAGCAACAAGCAGGTAACAGTCATGTACTATAAAACTTATTGTCCAGCTATTTTTCTCATTGTCATCAAAGGGTACAAAGTATTTGCTGCTCTTTTTCATAAGTTTGTTTCTTACGTTCGGTATTCTGACATGTGTATGTATACATATTTGCAGGAAATATCCCAATTGTCGACTACTTTTGACGCCTTGAAACGCGACCAAGACGACATGTCCACCACTGTTGACGCCTTGAAGCGTGACCAAGACGACATGTCCACCACTGTTGACGCCTTGAAGCGTGACCAAGACGACATGTCCACCAGTGTCCACACCTTGAAGCGTGACCAAGACGACATGTCCACCACTGTTGACGCCTTGAAGCGCGACCAAGACGACATGTCCACCACTGTTGACGCCTTGAAGCGTGACCAAGACGACATGTCCACCACTGTTGACGCCTTGAAGCGTGACCTGAACAACGAGCGCAACCGGACCGCCACCCTGGAGCAGCGTCTTCACAAGATTGAGAAGACTCTACGTAAATTGTTTTTAGTAGATTTTGGTAGATTTATTGTTCATGAAGCATCTATTTCATGTATGTCATCATTTTAACATGATCCTTTGCCTGTTATTGATACAAAACGTGCTTTCCAGCATCTTGTCCCGAAGGTTACACAATCTGGCATGGAATCTGCTACAAGGCCTTCAACACACGCAAGACCTTCGACCAAGCGACCGCGGCCTGTGGTGCAGACGGCGGCACCCTCGCCATGCCCCGAGACGCTGACACCAACGGCTTCCTGGTCTCCCTGTACAAGTCCGTGAGCGTCCGTTTGGCCTACTGGATCGGCCTGCACGATCAGCGCGAAGAGGGAAAGTTTGAGTGGATGGACGGTTCTGCACTTGGGTCGTACAGCCCCTGGATGCCGAGACAACCGAACAACTGGGGGCGCAACAAAGATTGCGTCATTTACCCCTCATCCTACAAAGACAAGTGGGCCGTCTATTTCTGCGACGTGCCGCTTTACTTCATATGCCAAACTGCTCCAGGTACATATTGCATCCCCCTATTTCTTAAAACCCTTTCATTTAGTAAACACGGCACATCAGAATAAGGCAACAGACAATCATTGCTCCTGTTGCAAACCTTGTCTTTACTAAATCATTCTACATGTCATCCCTGCTAATTCCTACTTGTTTGTTTTTCTTTTCAGGACCTCCATAGACGACAAGCGGGACTCACCACTACTGAACAGTGGCTCCCTGAACATCCGCAGTCAAACTGACTAGTAAAACTTAAGACTAAAACTTAAGTATTTTTTCCAAATGTTCCCACAAGTTGAATCTCGCTTGTGCCCCCACTTCAAACTTTCTCGGCCATGACATGTTTTGCCACTACTTCGGAAGCAAATCACCCTTTCTTTCTCCATACTCCATCTCTCAGGAGAAAGTGCCTCTTGCAAAAACAAATATTGTTGATTGAACAATAAATTTTGAACTTCTCCAATGTCACTGAAATGAACTGACAGATCATCTAGAACTTGTGAACACTTACGACATGTAAAGGAACTGGAGCGGTTGAATATGACAAAAACTCCTACAATCTCCGTAATTTATCCAGTAAAGCTATAGTGTTTGAATTGTCTTTGAATATTGTACGTTTTTCACTTTTTTTAGTTTTTTGAGTACATTTAAATTTCGTATAATGAATGTGTAGATCTCTACTTTTATGGGTTTATGGGTTTACTTCTCTAGAATGTTGTGGCCCCTCCCATGATTGAAATGACCATGTAATAGTGCGGGGTATTTTGATTGTCAAATAGTTTTTGCCCATTAAATCAACCTAAATGCTGCAGTGTCTTCCCGCAGCAATGCGATGCTATACCAACCCAGAGTTCCAAGATATCCCACCGACTTGGGGGTCAAAAAGTTGAGTGTAGCTCTAGTGTAAAGTGCCGTGGCAGTGACGTCCCTCATACGTATACTGTACAGTCAGTGGTCACTGTGCTTGCCCCAAAATTCCCTGGGAAAACAATGTTCTACATGCAGCTAGCTGTGATTTGGACCCCCACCCCCTGTACTGTGCTGTGATCTAGGCCCTATGCACAGTGTCTTTTGAACCCTGTTGTAACTATTTGGCTATATTAAAAATTTTTTTTTGCATAATTAATGAGAAACTGTTGTAATTCCATAATGCTAACTGCCTGGCATTTCACACTTGGGGTATTTGAAAGTTAAGTAAAGGTGAACATCATTAAACATAACTTATTCAAATAAGGACCTCATTTGCATAATTTATGAGGAAATGATAGAATGGCTTTCTTTGTTAAGATAAGGCTGTCTTTTGATGGAGACTATGATCAACTGATATAATTCATGCAAATGAGGATCCTATTTGCATCATCAGGAGGAATCATCTTTGTCAGTCATGCATCATTTAACATCATTTGGCGAAGGTATGAGATCGTGGGACTCTAGTTGTGTTTTTAAATAACTTTCTTGTGAAGCTGTTGTGGTAGTTTGTACTCCTTTTTGTATAAATAGTGATATTCAACCCGAGATATTCTACAAGCTTACTTATGATGAAAAAATGGAAAGACATATGAACACAATACTTGGAAAATGTGTATTTAGTAAGATAATCAGCTATAGATTTTACTCTACAGTTTCATGTTTACTCTACATTTTTATTGATTATCTTAATTTGCAATATTTACAATATAAATAAGTATGATTGAGCTGTTCTAGAAAAAAAAGGCATGGGCCAGATGACGAGCAATTATAACTGCCAGAAAAGCCCTAGGGTTTGTTCTTGACGAGACAGCCTTTCAAATATTTATGAATGCTCTAGTCTAATATTGAAACGATTTGTTAAAAGAGGGGCCAAGTAATTTATTGACTGACATATATGAATGTGTCTTCTACATATATATTGTCTCATCGTGTATAATATGTAATGTAAGTGTATTTAATGCTTTGATTAACAAGAAATATACAAATAAACTACATATGTAGAATTGACTTGCTAAAGTAGTGTGTTCAGTAACATTGTTTCTCTCTACATGTGAAATTTTTAAGGATAAATTGAATTTTTAAGAGGAATGCTATTTATAATCTCTACGTGTCATGCTATTAAAGGCGTTTAACGTGAAAGTTTACAAGGGCTACAGTGTCGTTCAAGAAGATCCTATATTGAGGTGAAGAAGTGAACGGTAAAAAAAAGCAGTTGTGATATAAATAAAAAGCGACCCTAGCTGTAGTGGAGTCACTTATTATGAGAGAGAGAGAGAGAGAGAGAGAGAGAGAGAGAGAGAGAGAAAAGAGGGCGGTATAAGAACTTACCTGTGTGCGAAAGAACTTGTACTGAAAGTAAATATTGCATGTCAAACCCCCTGTATACAACTGACCGCCTGTGACCCCAAATGGAACATGCCTTCTGTTCCAACGACTGCCAAGGATTTACAAGCTTGATTGACAGGGTTTTGAACCAATATGTGTATATTGTCATGGAAATCCTAAAATTCAAAACGAAATTTATTTCCAACAAATGAAAACGACTTAAACCAATGGATCTTAACATACAAGTAACAAACTACTAGTAACAACAGGCACTTCGCATATAGATCTATTTACTTCAAGAGTGAATATTAGCTTCTATAACTATAGCTACAAAATTTTATGCACTTGTTTATAATATCAGCAACAACACTAGTCTTTACTTACCTACAATTACATAAAGTGTATGTAATTCTGTCATCTATGGCAACGATTAGTAACAAGAAAACAAATACTATACTAAATAAAGAATCTATAAATACATTTAATATCTAGGTTAACAGAATAAACCATAACATGCTAATATCTATAAAACCAAAACTCTAGAGTCCTCTATAACAAAAGAACTTTAAAGAAATAAACTTAGGTTACGGGTTAGTTAGCTTGATATACAATGTTTTACATCCCCTATGTATGCTATGCTGTAGACTTAACAAAATGTACTGAAACGTAGTATATGATGTACATCATAGGTTTCCTTTACTAGTTTTATTCCTCACTTTCACATAAAAGAGAGTTGACATGATTGTAAATACAACTTGCTCATAGTCAAAAAGGTATCTTGTACAACATGAATGTCATCAATCCAAGTACTACTATTTCTTTTTTTTCCCTGTATGGTTTCACATGACCCGCCTTCTTTAGGTCATTATGGCCTGCACACAAGTTGAGGTATTCTAAAATCCCCCACTTGAGAGTTTGTATGTGTCTCTTGCAATGGCCCAGGTGTGTAGTTTTTTTTAAGTCCTCACACTGTTGAAGTTTCTTCCCTGTCAGACTTTAAAACCTATATATTTCAAAGGACCAGATTCACAACACAATCCTCAAAACTGTGAGGTTTTGTACTCCTCAGTCACACCTATAGGGTTTCTCACAGGTGTGTCTGCATGTGTCTCTTCAGGCTACCGAGCCTACTGAACTGCCTACTGCACTCCTCACACCTGTAGGATTTCTCACCTGTGTGAGTCCGCATGTGAGACTTCAGATTACTCAGCTGAGTGAACTGCCTGCTGCACTCCTCACACTTGTAGGGTTTCTCACCAGTGTGAGTCCGCATGTGTTTCTTCAGACCAGTCAGTTGACCAAACTGCCTGCTGCACTCCTCACACCTGTAGGGTTTCTCCCCTGTGTGAGTCCGCATGTGTTTCTTCAGATTACTTAACTGACTGAACTGCCTGCTGCACTCCTCACACGTGTAGGGCTTCTCCCCTGTGTGAGTCAGCATGTGAGACTTTAGATGACCCAGCTGACTGAACTGCCTGCTGCACTCCTCACACTTGTAGGGTTTCTCCCCTGTGTGAGTCCGCATGTGTGCCTTGAGATTACACAGATGACTGAACTGCCTGCTGCACTCCTCACACGTGTAGGGTTTCTCACCTGTGTGGGTTCGCATATGTTTCGTCAGATTACACAGATGACTGAACTGCCTGCTGCACTCCTCACACCTGTACATTTTTGTGGCAGATCTCCCATCGGATCCTCTTTTGATGCCATCAGAGCCACCGCTGTTTGTTGCCATGGTAACAAAAGCCGAACTCACCTCCATCGTCCTGGATTATGAAGATGAACAACATTTAATTTCAGAGTTTCTGTCTGGGTATTTTATCAGGAAAGCAATAAAACTGAAGAAACTGTTAAAAGCCTTCAATTTGCATAGAGAAAAACAAGGATTACTTGGAAAGTTGTTGGTTGCTGAGTTTTGACACTGAGTTTGTTTGAACCTTTATCTATTGATGCAAAACTTCAATTGGCATGTAGGGTCGAAATTTATGACACTTCTCAAATAGAACAGCTATCAATTTTGTAAAAAAGTATCATCATTGCTTGTCCAGAAGTTTTGCCCAAATACAACATAAAAACACCAGAAGTTCTCCTGCAGTTCCTTGGGAATCTCGTATATTGCTAAAAACATAATCATTTTATCAGTGGGACAAGATTATACCAAATTTCATGACAATTTACCCAAAGCCTATTGAGATATGCTGCTAAACCATGTACATACAAATGCAACAAAATATGCAACTTTTTTTCGAGAAGTTAATATTGTTCTTACCTGCAAAATATCTTTTACAAAGTCAAGTCTTGAACTGCTACACCAGAGTACTGATGTCTGGAAGAACACAGGTGAAGTCTCACTGTTTTCCCTTTCAGCAGGGCAGGCAGCACTACTGGACTATGGAATCCTCTTTCCCTTTCAGAACTACTGGACTATGGAATCCTGTTTCCCTTTCAGCACTACTGGACTATGGAATCCTGTTTTCCTTTCAGCACTACTGGACTATGGAATGCTGTGGAAAACAAAAAAAGATATGATCAGAGGCCTGCATTTCGTTCAAATATCCCCTCAGTCGACAAAGCCATCCTTCTAAATAGTGAATGTATATCTCTAACTTCCCCACAATCAATTACGCAACATGCACGAGGGTTAATGAACCTCCCCTGACTCCAGACCTTTCCTCCATGATAGAAACCAGATGTCTGGGCGGGAAGACCGTTACGAGGCACATTTGCGGGTTTAAAGAATATACTATCTCAAAAGAACTTCAAAATTTCAACCCCAAACTTACCCTTTGTCTGCAAAATCAACTGTGGATTATAGAAAGGCGTTTATATTATATTTGTACAATAAGCAAGCACTTTTGCTGTCGTGTTTGATTTCCAACATTTGAGGAGACCGCATAACCCCTTCTAGACCTTCGTTGAGGTGTCAACAACTTTTTCTCAGACAAATTTGGAAACGATCTAACGTTACGCCTACAAGGGCACAACAAAACCAAAGAAAGTTTGCGTGAGTGTGCTGCTCTATATACACTCTAAAGTGTTTCTAACTGAAAATTGTTTACAAACAAGAAACCGTTGCTTTTCGATCAGTATAGAACTTCTCACAAGCGGCTCACACACACATCGCTGGCGGCAGTGGCTAGGTACACAAACAACGTAAAACTAACTTGTACGTGTTATTCTCCCGTCACATCGATAACTGTAGAGTAGACAAGCTGTTGGTACGTACCTGAGTTGTATGTAGGATGAAATCCCGACGATTTGAACCGAAAAAGGCTCGTAAAAAGACTGAGAAACCCTCGATACTTTCGTCCACACCACGACACGTCTGGTGGACGGAGACACGGGGGTTAGTCGAATGATCTCCGCGGAGATGGGATTCCTAATAAGTCGAAGCGTAGGCGGTTTCTTGTTACACTTTGATCCGCGGAGTTCTTGTGGAAGCTTGTGAAACTTTGTCAAGAGATTTCTTCCGAGAAAACTGGAGCCAACGGGGCGATTTTTTTACGCTGGGCTTTCATTCTATTTGTCTAGACACAGAATCTGAAGTTACTCATTTCGGCAGTTTCTTTTCATTATGAAAGCCACTTCTTCTGAACTTGAAGCAACTTGCCAAATATTCACTCAATTCTATACTATATATTTCTTCACGAAATCCATACATTTGGTTGATACTTATCTACTGGTAAAATAAATAAACATAAGGTAAGTACGTGGTCAACAAAATTCTTTGACTACTAGCATAAGTCACTGGTAGAAAGAGTAGAAATTGGCCAAATAGATAGATAATATGCCAGCAGGGGAGTGGGTCCGCTAGAGAGTACACGACGTTACTCCCCCGGCATGTTATCTCTCTATTTGGCCAATTTCGACTTTTTCCAGCCACCTCCCGAAGCCTGGTAGAGGCTATACTAGCATAAAATATATCTTTGTCAAAATAACACTACCCTTCTGTTGCCTGATGCAACAAGAAATCAGGAATGTTGGTCCTGTAGCTGAGGAGCTGGCGTGTAGGCTCTAGAATAGGAGAGAATATACCGTACGGTATTCAAATTTAGCTGAGATTATGAATTTATGAATCATGATGTTTCACTAGCTATAGTTTACACATATCCTTCACATCTACAAACAGACCAGTTATAATCAAATGCATATCTCTAAAATGCAAAACGAAAATTTATTTCCAAGAAATGAAAACGACTTGAACAAATGCATGTTAACAAAACTAAAACTGAAGAAGTCACTTATAACTTTGCATATATACGTACTTCAAGAATAAATGTTAGGTTCTAAAGGTTACTATAGCTACAAACATGTAACAGCCTAGAGTAGAATATCAGCAAAAACACTAGTTTTTATCTACTTAGAACAACATGCACTAATTCTATCACCTTTCGCAGCCATAGAAATTAGAAAACAAATAGCATACTAAATAAACTGATTCTATTATCTAGCCTAGTAGGTTAACAGAATAAACAATAACATGCTTATATTAAATGGAAACATTGTTTTAAAAACAAAACTATATTCATCTAACACAAAAGAAGTTTAAACAAATGAACTTAGGTCAGTTAGCTTAATGCTATATCGTGAAATGCTACAAACCAAATAAGCCACGTGCAGTACAACATTTTCAAGGAACAAAACATTGTATAAAAACTGAAAAGACACTAAATCACACAGTTTTACAGTCTAGTCACTGTTTGCAGTACATCATGAAGAGCTAGATACATAGATTTTCCTACACCAGTTTGATTCCTAACTTTCACATTGAAGAATTGACAGGTTAGAAACAAATCTTGCTCTTAGTTATTCACCATGGTGTCTTGTACAACGCGAATATCCCCAATCCTAGTATTTCTTCGTTTTTAACTTTACATGTGTCTCTTGCAATGAGCTAGGTAACTAAACAGTTTGCTGAACTCCTCACATTGTTAGAATTTCTTCCCTGTTACACTAAGACTTTGTACGCAGGTCTCATATGACCATGCTCACACCTCAATCCTCAACACTTCATCTATACGGTAAAGTTTTGTGCTCCATCTGTAGGGTTTCTCACAAGTGAGTCTGCGTGTGTCTCTTCATACGATCCAGCTGACTGAACTTTCTACTGCACACCTCACACGTGTAGGGTTTCTCCCTTGTGTGAGTCCGCATGTGACAATTAAGAGCATTCCGTTGACTGAACTGACTACTACATTCCTCACACCTGTAGGATTTCTCACCTGTGTGAGTACGCATGTGAGACTTCAGATTACTCAGCTGAGTGAACTGCCTGCTGCACTGCTCACACATGTAGGGTTTCTCACCTGTGTGAGTCCGCATGTGAGACTTCAGATTACTCAGCTGACTGAACTGCCTGCTGCACTGCTCACACCTGTAGGGTTTCTCTCCAGTGTGAGTCTGCATGTGTGTCTTCAGATTAGTCAGATGACTAAACTGCCTGCAGCACTCCTCACACCTGTAGGGTTTCTCACCTGTGTGAGTCAGCATGTGAGACTTCAGACGACCCAGCTGACTGAACTGCCTGCTGCACTCCTCACATTTGTAGGGTTTCTCCCCTGTGTGAGTTCGCACCTGTGTGCCTTGAGATTACCCAGCTCACTGAACTGCCTGCTGCACTCCTCACATCTGTAGGATTTCTCACCTGTGTGAGTCCTCATGTGTTTCTTCAGATTACTCAGACAACTGAACTGCCTGCTGCACTCCCCACACCTGTAGGGTTTCTCACCCGTGTGAGTCCTAATGTGTTTCTTCAGATTACCCAGCAGACTGAACTGCCTGCTGCACTCCTCACATTTGTAGGGTTTCTCCCCAGTATGAGTCCGCATGTGTTTCTTCAGATCACCCAGTTCACTGAACTGCCTGCTGCATTCCTCACACCTGTAGGGTTTCTCCCCTGTGTGGGTTCGCATATGTTTCGTCAGATTACCCAGCTGACTGAACTGCCTGCTGCACTCCTCACACCTAAAGGGTTTCTCACCTGTGTGAGCGCGCATGTGAGTCTTCAGACTACTTAGCTGACTGAAGTGCCTGCAGCATTCCTCACACCTGTAGGGTTTCTCTCCAGTGTGAGTCCGCATGTGTTTCTTCAGATCACCCAGTTCACTGAACTGCCTGCTGCACTCCTCACACCTGTAGGGTTTCTCAGCTGTGTGAGTGCGCATGTGAGTCTTTAGATTACTCAGCTGAGTGAACTGCCTGCTGCACTCCTCACACCTGTAGGGTTTCTCCCCTGTGTGAGTCAGCATGTGTGCCTTGATATAACACAGATGACTGAACTGCCTGCTGCACTCCTCACACCTGTACATTTTTTCGGCAGATCTCCCATCCGATCCTCTTTTGATGCCATCAGAGCCACCGCTGTTTGTTGCCATGGTAACAACATCCGAACTCACCTCCATAGTCCTGGATTATGAAGATGAACAACATTTAATTTCAGAGTTTCTGTCTGGGTATTTTATCAGGAAAACACTAAAACTGAAGAAACTATTAAACAGTCTTCAATTTGCATAGAGAAAAGCAAGGGTTAGTTGGAAAGTTGTTGGTTGCTAAGTTTTGACACTGAGTTTTTTAAAACCTTTATCTATTGATGCAAAACTTAAATTGGCCTGTAGGGTCGAAATTTATGACACTTCTCAAATAGAAGAGCTATCACTTTTGCAAAAATTATCATCATTGTAGCATGCTTATTCAGAACTTTTGCGCAAATACAACATAAAAACACCAGAAGTTCTCCTTGGGAATATCGTACATGTATATTGCTAAAAACATAATCATTTTATCAGTGGGACAAGATTATACCAAAGTTCATGACAATTTACCCAAAGCCCATTGAGATATGCTGCTAAACCATGTACATACAAATGCAACAAAATATGCAACATTTTTTCGAGAAGTTAATATTGTTCTTACCTGCAAAATATCTTTTACAAAGTCAAGTCTTGAACTGCTACACCAGAGTACTGATGGAAGGTCACCAGTGAAGCCTCGCTGTTTTCCCTTTCAGCAGGGCAGGCAGCACTACTGCACTATGGAATCCTGTTTTCCTTTCAGCACTACTGGACTATGGAATCCTGTTTTCCTTTCAGCACTACTGGACTATGGAATCCTGTTTTCCTTTCAGCACTACTGGACTATGGAATCCTGTTTCCTTTCAGCACTACTGGACTATGGTATCCTGTTTTCCTTTCAGCACTACTGGACTATGGAATCCTGTTTTCCTTTCAGCACTACTGGACTGTGGAATCCTGTTTTCCTTTCAGCACTACTGGACTATGGATTCCTGTGGAAAACAAAAAAGATGTGATCAGAAGCCTGCATTTCGGTCAAATATCCTCTCAGCCGACAAAGCTATCCTTCTAAATAGTTAATGTATCATCCCTAACTGCCCCTCAATCAATAACACAACATGCACGAGGGTTAATGAACCTCCCCTGACTCCAGACCTTTCCTCCATGATAGAAACCTCATGTCTGGGCGGGAAGACCGTTACGAGGCACATTTGGGGGTTTACAGAATATACTATCTCAAAAGATTCTTCAAAATTTCATCCCCAAAATTACCCTTCCTCTGCAAAATCAACTGTGGATTATAGAAAGGCGTTTATATTATATTTGTACACTAAGCAAGCACTTTTGTTGTCGTGTTTGATTTCCAACATTTTACAGTATATATTTTCTTCACCAAATCCATGCATTTGGTTGATACTTATCTACTGGTAAACTAAATAAATTTCTAAGGTAAAAGCTGAAAGTACGCGGTCAACAAAATTCTTTGCCTACTAGCATTAGTCACTGGTCGAAAGAGTAGAAATTGGCCAAATAGATAGATAATATGCCAGGGGAGTGGGTCCGCTAGAGAGTACACGTTACTCCCCCGGCATGTTATCTCTCTATTTGGCCTATTTCTACTTTTTCCAGCCACCTCCCGAAGCCTGGTAGAGGCTATACTGGCATAAAATATATCTTTGTCAAAATAAACAGTACCCCTTCTGTTGACTGATGCAACAAGAAATCAGGAATGTTGGTCCTGTAGCTGAGGTGTTGTGTTTGTATGTGTTTCTTCAGATGTTGTGTTTGTATGTGTTTCTTCAGATTACCGAGCTCACTGAACTGCCTGCTGCACTCCTCACACTTGTAGGGTTTCTCACCTGTGTGAGTCCGCATGTGTTTCTTCAGATTACTTAACTGACTGAACTGACTGCTGCACTCCTCACACCTGTAGGGTTTCTCCCGCGGCCCGTGTGAGTCAGCATGTGAGACTTCAGATGACCCAGCTGACTGAACTGCCTGCTGCACTCATGTTGACTCTACATTTTATTGATAATCTTATTTTGCAATACTCACACTATGAATAAGTATGATTGAGTTGTTCCAGAAAAAAAGGCATGGGCCAGATGACAAGCAATTATAACTGCCAGAAAAGCCCTAGCAGTCAGAAAGTGTTAAATTCTTCCACCCAACATCTGCTTGGAGATATGGTTTTTACCACAGAAGAGCATGCCATAAGATCAGAATTTGGGATGAGAAGCCAAATTCTAGCCCTAGGTTTTGTTCTTGACGAGACAGCCTTTCAAATATTTATGAATGCTCTAGTCTAATATTGAAACGATTTGTCAGGGAAAACATAAAATTCAAAACGAAAATTTATTTCCAACAAATGAAAACGACTTAAACCAAAGGATCTTAACATACAAGTAACAAACTACTAGTAACAACAGGCACTCACTTCGCATATAGATCTATGTACTTTAAGAGTAAATATTAGCTTCTATACCTATAGCTACAAAATGTTATACACTTGTTTAGAATATCAGCAACAACACTAGTCTTTATTATATTTCAGTCCATACCATGGTATGGATGAAATATATTGTGTTCTCTGATGTTTCTTCTTCTCCTCCTCCTCCTCCTCCTGCCAAACAGTCAAAGGGATTCAACTCAGCCACCATTCAGCCAAATGACTTGAAATTTGGCATGGAGGTAGAGTGGGCCAATACCCCCAGGCGTTTTTTTTTAATTTTTTTTATACATGCCTTAGAAAATTTTTTATGAAGGTTTTTTGGGGCATTTTTCGACAAAAAAAGGATTTTTTGATCCTGAGACCTGGTTTTACAACCAAATGATCTGAAATTCGGTATAAGGGTACCTTGAACATGTGTCTACAGAATAGCAGTAACATATTTGGCATACACCACTTCCAAATGACTCATTTGGGGAACTTTAATGGCTATTTTCAGCAAAAAAAAGGGCCAAAAGTGCTGTACCCGTTCCATGTTCTATCTAAAGAATGGCCTGTTCCATCCATGGAACACGCGTTCCATTGTGGGTTATCTGAGGTCACATAGCACCTAAGTCGTGTGTAATGACCCACACATTCAGTTTTATGTGCCTAAGACCTTCAAAATGTATCAAATCATCATTGTTAGTATTTGCATACCTGTAATAAGATTAGTAAAGCTTTCGAGATTCAAAGTACTTGTTCTTGCATCTTTGTTCTCATATAGCTACTATTTAATTCATTTATTTGAGAACCTTTGGCAGATTTGCACTGGGGTAAGTTTGGAATAGTCCACTTTTGCGTGGGAGGGAGATGGACTGAAATATGCTGTATTTGCTCCCAAGCAAATGTCGGCCTTTCTAGTTTACCTACAATTACATGAACTACAGGTAATTCTGTCATCTATGGCAACAATTAGAAACAAGAAAACAAATGCTATACTAAATAAAGAATCTGTAAATAAATTCAATATCTAGGTTAACAGAATAAACCATAACATGCTAATATCTATAAAACCAACACTCTAGAGTCCTCTATAACAAAAGAACTTTGAAGAAATAAACTTAGGTTACGGGTTAGTTAGCTTGATATACAATGTTTTATATCCCCTATGCTATGCTGTAGACATAACAAGGCCCTGAAACGTTGTTTGTAGTACATCATAGATTTTCTTTACCAGTTTTATTCCTCACTTTCACATAAGAGAGTTAACATGATTGTAAATAAAACTTGCTCTTAGCCACAAAGGTGTCTTGTACACATGAATGTTCTCAACCTAAGTACTAGTATTTCTTTTTTTTTCCTGTATGGTTTCACATGACCCACCTTCTTTAGGTCATTATGGCCTGCACACAAGTTGAGGTATTCTAAAATCACCCACTTAAGAGTTTGCATGTGTCTCTTGCAATGGCCCAGGTGTGTAAACAGTTTGCTTAACTCCTCACATTGTCGGAGTTTCTTCCCTGTCAGACTTTGAAAACTGGATATTTCATAGGACCAGGCTCACAACTCAATCCTCAAAACCGTGAGGTTTTGTACCTCAGTCACACCTGGTTTCTCACAGGTGTGTCTGCATGTGTCTCTTCAGGCTACCCAGCCTACTGAACTGCCTACTGCACTCCTCACACCTGTAGGATTTCTCACCTGTGTGAGTCCGCATGTGAGACTTCAGATGACTCAGCTGAGTAAACTGCCTGCTGCACTCCTCACACCTGTAGGGTTTCTCTCCAGTGTGAGTCCGCATGTGTCTCTTCAGACTAATCAGTTGACTAAACTGCCTGCTGCACTCCTCACACCTGTAGGGTTTCTCTCCAGTGTGAGTCTGCATGTGTCTCTTCAGACTAGTCAGATGACTAAACAGCCTGTTGCACTCCTCACACCTGTAGGATTTCTCCCCTGTGTGAGTCCGCATGTGAGACTTCAGATTACTCAGCTGAGTGAACTGCCTGTTGCACTCCTCACACTTGTAGGGTTTCTCTCGAGTGTGAGTCTGCATGTGTCTCTTTAAACTAGTCAGATGACTAAACTGCCTGCTGCATTCCTCACACCTGTAGGATTACTCCCCTGTATGGGTTCGCCTATGTTTCGTCAGATTACCCAGCAGACTGAACTGCCTGCTGCACTCCCCACACCTGTATGGTTTCTCACCTGTGTGAGTCCGCATGTGAGTCTTTAGGTCACCCAGCTGACTGAACTGCCTGCTGCACTCCTCACACCTGTAGGGTTTCTCACCTGTGTGAGTCCGCATGTGTTTCTTCAGACTACTTAGCTGACTGAACTGCCTGCAGCATTCCTCACACCTGTAGGGTTTTTCCCCTGTGTGAGTCCGCATGTGAGTCTTTAGGTCACCCAGCAGACTGAACTGCCTGCTGCACTCCTCACACTTAAACGGCTTCTCACCTGTGTGAGTCCGCATGTGTGCCTTGAGATTACACAGCTGACTGAACTGCCTGCTGCACTCCTCACACTTAAACGGCTTCTCACCTGTGTGAGTCTGCATGTGTTTCTTCAAATTACCAAGCGCTCTAAACCGTCTGCTGCACTCCTCACACCTGTAGGGTTTCTCACCTGTGTGAGTCCGCATGTGTGCCTTGAGATTACACAGATGACTGAACTGCCTGCTGCACTCCTCACACCTGTACATTTTTGTGGCAGATGTCCCATCCGATCCTCTTTTGATGCCATCAGAGCCACCACTGTTTGTTGCCATGGTAACAAAAGCCGAACTCACCTCCATAGTCCTGGAGTATGAAGATGAACAACATTTAATTTCAGAGTTTCTGTCTGGGTATTTTATCAGGAAAGCACTAAAACTGAAGAAACTATTAAACAGCCTTCAATTTGCATAGAGAAAAGCAAGGATTAGTTGGAAAGTTGTTGGTTGCTGAGTTTTGACACTGAGTTTGTTTGAACCTTTATCTATTGATGCAAAACTTCAATTGGCCTGTAGGGTCGAAATTTATGACACTTCTCAAATACAAGAGCTATCAATTTTGCAATAAATTATCATCATTGCTTATCCAGAACTTTTGTTCCAGTTCTCCTGCAGTTCCTTGGGAATCTCGTATATTGCTAAAAACATAATCATTTTATTAGTGGGACAAGATTATACCAAATTTCATGACAATTTACCCAAAGCCTATTGAGATATGCTGCTAAACCATGTACATACAAATGCAACAAAATATGCAACTTTTTTTTTAGAAGTTAATATTGTTCTTACCTGCAAACTATCAAGTCTTTAACTGCTGCACCAGAGTACTGATGTCTGGAAGAACACAGGTGAAGCCTCACTGTTTTCCCTTTTAGCAGGGCAGGCAGCACTACTGGACTATGGAATCCTGTTTTCCTTTCAGCACTACTGGACTATGGAATCCTGTTTTCCTTTCAGCACTACTGGACTGTGGAATCCTGTTTTCCTTTCAGCACTACTGGACTGTGGAATGTTGTGGAAAACAAAAAAGATGTGATCAGAGGCCTGCATTTCGTTCAAATAGCCCCTCAGCCGACAAAGCTATCCTTCTAAATAGTTAATGTATCATCCCTAACTGTCCCTCAATCAATAACACAACATGCAAGAGGGTTCATGAACCTCCGCTGACTCCAGACCTTTCCTCCATGATAGAAACCTGATGTCTGGGCGGGAAGACCGTTACGAGGCATATTTGCGGGTTTACAGAATATACTATCTCAAAAGATTCTTCAAAATTTCAACCCCAAAATTACCCTTTTTCTGCAAAATCAACTGTGGATTATAGCAAGGCGTTTATAGTATATTTGTACAATAAGCAAGCACTTTTGTTGTCGTGTTTGATTTCCAACATTTGAGGAGACCGCATAACCCCTTTTCTAGACCTTCGCTAGTGTGTCAACAACTTTTTCTCACACAAATTTGGATAAGGTCTACGCCATTTTCCACCTACAAGGGCACAACAAAAGAAAGAAAGTTTGCGTACGTGTGCCGCTCCATATACACTCTAAAGTTGTTTCTGACAGAAACTATGCTTACACACAAGAAACCGTTACTTTTTGTAGAGCAGTATAGAACTTGTCACAAGCGGCACACACGTCGCTATCGGCTAGCTAGTGAGAGACCCAGAGAACGTAAAACAAACTTGTACGTGTTATTTCCCCGTCACATCGATAACTGTAGAGTAGACAAGCTCTTGGTACGTACCTGAGTTGTATGTAGGATGAAATCCCGACGATCTGAACCGAAAAAGTAGTAAAAAGACGACGAGAAACCCTCGATACACGTCTGGTGTACGGAGACCCGGGGGTTAGCGGAATGAGCTCCGCGGAGATGGGGTTGATAATAAGGCGCGGAGGCGGTTTCTTGTTAACAATTGATCCGCGGAGTTCAAATTCTTGTGGAAGCTTGTGAAACTTTGTCAAGAGATTTCTTCAGAGAAAACTGGAGCCAACGGGGCGATTTTTTTTACGCTGGGCTTTCATTCTATTTGTCTAGACACACAATCTGAAGTTACTCATTTCGGCAGTTTCTTTTCATTATGAAAGCCACTTCTTCTGAACTTGAGGCAACTTGCCAAATATTCACTCAATTCTATAGTATATATTTCTTCACCAAATCCATGCATTTAGTTGATACTTATCTACTGGTAAAATAAATAAACATAAGGTAAAGCTAAAAGTACGTGGTCAACAAAATTCTTTGCCTACTAGCATTAGTCACTGGTAGAAAGAGTAGAAATTGGCCAAATATATAATAGATAATATGACAGGGAAGTGGGTCCGCTAGAGAGTACACGTTACTCCCCCGGCATGTTATCTCTCTATTTGGCCGATTCCTACTTTTTCCAGCCACCTCCAGAATCCTGGTAGAGGCTATACTAGCATAAAATATATCTTTGTCAAAATAACAGTACCCCTTCTGTTGCCTGATGCAACAAGAAATCAGGAATGTTGGTCCTGTAGCTGAGGAGCTGGCGTGTACGCTCTAGAATTATCTGCGTACCGGTTCACTGGACTTGGATCCGGACTTGTAAGAATGTTTAGGCTCAAGTCCAAAAAAAAAAGTCAAGAACCGAGTCCAGACTTATTACCATAAAAGACCATTTCAAATACCCCTTTTCTCATTTTTTTGTTTGTTTCTTACCAAACCACCTAAAACCTTCCATAGATTGCAAAATCTGTGCTGCAAAATGAAGAAAACGTTGCCATCGGGCATCATCAAGTGTCGGCCTCCATGTTATGTGACCACAAATTTCCCCAAACAACATTGCAAGGTTGGCAACATGCAATTTTGTATATGCCATGGGTTTAGAAGGTCTGGACTTACAAGTCCAGAACTGAACCTAAACCTCTGACTTGAATCTGGACCTGAACCTAAATATGGGTTTAGGTACACAGCACTATCTAGAATAGGAGAGAATATACCGTACGGTATTCACATTTCAGCTGAGATTATGAATTTATGAATCATGATGTTGCAATAGCTATCACACTCACTCACTATCCTGGTTTAGATTATTCTGCTATAGTTTGCACATATCCTTCACATCTAGGTATACAAACAGACCAGTTATAAACAAATGCATATCTAAAATGCAAAACGAAAATTTATTTCCAAGAAATGAAAACGACTTGAACAAATGCATGTTAACATAACCAAAACTGAAGAAGTCACTTATAACTTTGCATATATACGTACCTCAAGAGTAAATGTTAGGTTCTAAAACTTACTATAGCTACAAATATGAAACAGCCTAGAGTTGAATATCAGCAAAAACACTAGTTTTTATCTACTTAGAACAACATGCACTAATTCTATCGCCTTTCGCAGCCATTATTTACAAATTAGAAAACAAATAGCATACTAAATAAACTGATTCTATTATCTAGCCTAGTAGGTTAACAGAATATAAACAATAACATGCTTATATTAAATGGAAACATTGTTTTAAAAACAAAACTATATTCCTCTATCACAAAAGAAGTTTAAACAAATGAACTTAGGTTAACGTTAGTTAGCTTAATGGTATATCGTGAAATGCTACAAACCAAATAAGCCACGTGCAGTACAACATTTTCAAGGAACAAAACATTGTATAAAACTGAAAAGACACTAAATCACACAGTCTAGTCACTGTTTGCAGTACATCATGAAGAGCTAGATACATAGATTTGCCTACATCAGTTTGATTCCTAACTTTCACATTGAAGAATTGACAGGTTAGAAATAAATCTTGCTCTTAGTTACTAGTATTTACCATACTGTCTTGTACAACGTGAATATCCTCAATCCTAGTATTTCTTCGTTTTTAACTTTACATGTGTCTCTTGCAATGGCCTAGGTAACTAAACAGTTTGCTGAACTCCTCACGTTAGAATTTCTTCCCTGTTACACTAAGACTTTGAAGGCAGGTCTCATATGACCATGTTCACACCTCAATCCTCAACACTTCATCTATACGGTAAAGTTTTGTACTCCATCTGTAGGGTTTCTCACAAGTGAGTCTGCGTGTGTCTCTTCATACGATCCAGCTGACTGAACTTTCTACTGCACACCTCACACGTGTAGGGTTTCTCCCCTGTGTGAGTCCGCATGTGACAATTAAGAGCATTCCGTTGACTGAACTGACTACTACATTCCTCACACCTGTAGGATTTCTCACCTGTGTGAGTCCGTACGTGAGACTTCAGATTACTCAGCTGAGTGAACTGCCTGCTGCACTGCTCACACCTGTAGGGTTTCTCACCTGTGTGAGTCCGCATATGAGACTTCAGATTACTCAGCTGAGTGAACTGCCTGCTGCACTCCTCACACCTGTAGGGTTTCTTACCTGTGTGAGTCCGCATGTGAGACTT
Source organism: Branchiostoma belcheri (assembly GCF_001625305.1). Taxonomy (NCBI): domain Eukaryota; kingdom Metazoa; phylum Chordata; class Leptocardii; order Amphioxiformes; family Branchiostomatidae; genus Branchiostoma; species Branchiostoma belcheri. The sequence continues at coordinate 340,322 of NW_017804276.1, read as the reverse complement.
CAGATTACTCAGATGACTGAACTGCCTGCTGCACTGCTCACACCTGTAGGGTTTCTCTCCAGTGTGAGTCTGCATGTGTGTCTTCAGATTGGTCAGATGACTAAACTGCCTGCTGCACTCCTCACACCTGTAGGGTTTCTCCCCTGTGTGAGTCAGCATATGAGACTTCAGATGACCCAGCTGACTGAACTGCCTGCTGCACTCCTCACATTTGTAGGGTTTCTCACCTGTGTGAGTCAGCATGTGTGCCTTGAGATGACCCAGCTGACTGAACTGCCTGCTGCACTCCTCACACCTGTAGGGTTTCTCCCCTGTGTGAGTCAGCATGTGAGACTTCAGATGACCCAGCTGACTGAACTGCCTGCTGCACTCCTCACATCTGTAGGATTTCTCACCTGTGTGAGTCCTCATGTGTTTCTTCAGATCACCCAGTTCACTGAACTGCCTGCTGCATTGCTCACACCTGTAGGGTTTCTCCCCTCTGTGGGTTCGCATATGATTCGTCAGATTACCCAGATGACTGAACTGCCTGCCACACTCCTCACACCTGTAGGGTTTCTCAGCTGTGTGAGTGCGCATGTGAGTCTTTAGATTACCCAGCCAACTGAACTGCCTGCTGCACTCCTCACACTTAAACGGCTTCTCACCTGTGTGAGTCTGCATGTGTTTCTTCAAATTACCAAGCTCTCTAAACTGTCTGCTGCACTCCTCACACCTGTAGGGTTTCTCATCTGTGTGAGTCCGCATGTGTACCTTGAGATTACCCAGCTGACTGAACTTCCTGCTGCACTCCTCACACTTGTAGGGTTTCTCCCCTGTGTGAGTCCGCATGTGTGTCTTGAGATTACACAGATGACTGAACTGCCTGCTGCACTCCTCACACCTGTGCATTTTTGTGGCAGATCCCCCATTCGATCCTCTTTTGATGCCATCAGAGCAACCACTGTTTGTTGCCATGGTAACAAAAATCTGAGTTCACCTCTGCAGTCCTGCAGTATGAAGATGAACAACATTTAGTTTCTGTCTGGGTATTTTATCAGGAAAGCACTAAAACTGAAGAAACTATTAAACAGCCTTCAATTTGCCTAGAGAAAAGCAAGGATTACTTGGAAAGTTGTTGGTTGCTGAGTTTTGACACTGAGTTTGTTTGAACCTTTATCTATTGATGCAAAACTTCAATTGTGCCTGTAGGATCGAAATTTATGACACTTCTCAAATAGAAGAGCTATCAATTTTGCAAAAAATTATCATCACTGCTTATCCAGAACTTTTGCTCAAATACAACATAAAACACCAGAAGTTCTCCTGCAGTTCCTCTCGTATATTGCTAAAAACATAATCATTTTATTTTTTTATCAGTGGGACAAGATTATACCAAATTTCATGACAATTTACCCAAAGCCTATTGAGATATGCTGCTAAACCATGTACATACAAATGCAACAAAATATGCAACTTTTTTTTCGAGAAGTTAATATTGTTCTCACCTGCAAAATATCTTTTACAAAGTTAATTCTTGACCTGCTACACCAGAGTACTGATGTCTGGAAGAACACGGGTGAAGCCTCACTGTTTTCCCTTTTAGCAGGGCAGGCAGCACTACTGGACTGTAGAATCCTGTTTTCCTTTCAGCACTACTGGACTATGGAATCCTGTTTCCCTTTCAGCACTACTGGACTATGGAATCCTGTTTTCCTTTCAGCACTACTGGAGTATGGAATGCTGTGGAAAACAAAAAAGATGTGATCAGAAGCCTGCAGTTCGTTCAAATATCCCCTCAGCCGACAAAGCTATCCTTCTAAATAGTTAATGTATCATCCCTAACTGCCCCTCAATCAATAACGCAACATGCACGAGGGTTAATGAACCTAATCTCCAAGCAGATCTTTTGGTGGGGGTAAGACAGTATCAAATTGGCCAGTCTGTAACCATTTCCCCACTGTCTTACCCCCACCAAAAGATCTGCTTGGAGATTAAATGAACCTCCCCTGACACCAGACCTAGCCTCCATGATAGAAACCAGATGTCTGGGCGGGAAGACCGTTACGAGGCACATTTGCGGGTTTAAAGAATATACTATCTCAAAAGAACTTCAAAATTTCAACCCCAAACTTACCCTTTGTCTGCAAAATCAACTATGGATTATATAAAGGCGTTTATATTATATTTGTACAATAAGCAAGCACTTTTGCTGTCGTGTTTGATTTCCAACATTTGAGGAGACCGCATAACCCCTTCTAGACCTTCGTTGAGGTGTCAACAACTTTTTCTCAGACAAATTTGGAAACGATCTAACGTTACGCCTACAAGGGCACAACAAAACCAAAGAAAGTTTGCGTGCGTGTGCTGCTCTATATACACTCTGAAGTGTTTCTGACTGAAACTTGTTTACAAACAAGAAACCGTTGCTTTTCGATCAGTGTAGAACTTCTCACAAGCGGCACACACACACGTCGCTAGCGGCAGTGGCTAGGTACACAAACAACGTAAAACAAACTTGTACGTGTAATTCTCCCGTCACATCGATAACTGTAGAGTAGACAAGCTGTTGGTACGTACCTGAGTTGTATGTAGGATGAAATCCCGACGATTTGAACCGAAAAAGGCTCGTAAAAAGACCGAGAAACCCTCGATACTTTCTTCCACACCACGACACGTCTGGTGGACGAATACACGGGGGTTAGCCGAATGAGCTCCGCGGAGATGGGATTCCTGATGAGGCGAAGCGTAGGCGGTTTCTTGTTACACTTTGATCCGCGGAGTTAAAATTCTTGTGGAAGCTTGTGAAACTTTGTCAAGAGATTTCTTCCGAGAAATCTGGAGCCAACGGGGCGAATTTTTTTTACGCTGGGCTTTAATTCTATTTGTCTAGACACACAATCTGAAGTTACTCATTTCGGCAGTTTCTTTTCATTATGAAAGCCACTTCTTCAGAACTTGAGGCAACTTGCCAAATATTCACTCAATTCTTCAGTATATATTTTCTTCACCAAATCCATGCATTTGGTTGATACTTATCTACTGGTAAACTAAATAAATTTCTAAGGTAAAAGCTGAAAGTACGCGGTCAACAAAATTCTTTGCCTACTAGCATTAGTCACTGGTAGAAAGAGTAGAAATTGGCCAAATAGATATATAATATGCCAGGGGAGTGGGTCCGCTAGAAAGTACGCGTTACTCCCCCGGCATGTTATCTCTCTATTTGGCCAATTTCTACTTTTTCCAGCCACCTCCCGAAGCCTAGTAGAGGCTATACTAGCATAAAATATATCTTTATCTTTGTCAAAATAAACAGTACCCCTTCTGTTGACTGATGCAACAAGAAATCAGGAATGTTGGTCCTGTAGCTGAGGTGTTGTGTTTGTATGTATGTGTTTCTTCAAATGTTGTGTTTGTATGTGTTTCTTCAGATTACCGAGCTCACTGAACTGCCTGCTGCACTTCGCACACGTGTAGGGTTTCTCACCTGTGTGAGTCCGCATGTTTCTTCAGATTACTTAACTGACTGAACTGACTGCTGCACTCCTCACACCTGTAGGGTTTCTCCCGTGTGAGTCAGCATGTGAGACCTCAGATGACCCAGCTGACTGAACTGCCTGCTGCACTCGTGTTGACTCTACATTTTATTGATAATCTTATTTTGCAATATTCACACTATGAATAAGTATGATTGAGTTGTTCCAGAAAAAAAGGCATGGGCCAGATGATAAGCAATTATAACTGCCAGGAAAGCACTAGCAGTCAGAAAGCAGTCAGAAAGTGTTAAATTCTTCCACCCAACATCTGCTTGGAGATATGGTTTTTACCACAGAAGAGCATGCCATAAGATCAGAATTTGGGATGAGAAGCCAAATTCTAGCCCTAGGTTTTGTTCTTGACGAAACAGCCTTTCAAATATTTATGAATGCTCTAGTCTAATATTGAAACGATTTGTCAGGGAAAACCTAAAATTCAAAACGAAAATTTATTTCCAACAAATGAAAACAACTTACACCAATGGATCTTAACACACAAGTAACAGACTACTAGTAACAACAGGCACTCACTTCGCATATAGATCTATGTACTTTAAGAGTAAATATTAGCTTCTATAACTATAGCTACAAAATGTTATACACTTGTTTAGAATATCAGCAACAACACTAGTCTTTATTTACCTACAATTACATGAACTACAGGTAATTCTGTCATCTATGGCAACAATTAGAAACAAATACTATACTAAATAAAGAATCTGTCAATAAATTTAACATCTAGGTTAACAGAATAAACCATAACATGCTAATAGCTATAAAACAAAAACTCTAGAGTCCTCTATAACAAAAGAACTTTAAAGAAATAAACTTAGGCTACGGGTTAGTTAGCTTGATATACAATGTTTTACATCCCCTATGTATGCTATGCTGTAGACTTAACAAGATGTACTGAAACGTAGTATATGATGTACATCATAGGTTTCCTTTACTAGTTTTATTCCTCACTTTCACATAAAAGAGAGATAACATGATTGTAAATAAAACTTGCTCTTAGCCACAAAGGTGTCTTGTACAACATGAATGTTCTCAACCTAAGTACTAGTATTTCTTTTTTTTTCCTGTATGGTTTCACATGACCCACCTTCTTTAGGTCATTATGGCCTGCACACAAGTTGAGGTATTCTAAAATCACCCACTTAAGAGTTTGCATGTGTCTCTTGCAATGGCCCAGATGTGTAAACAGTTTGCTGAACTCCTCACATTGTCGGAATTTCTTTCCTGTCAGACTTTGAAAACTGGATATTTCATAGTACCAGGCTCACAACACAATCCTCAAAACCGTGAGGTTTTGTACCTCAGTCACACCTTTTGTTCTCACAGGTGTGTCTGCATGTGTCTCTTTAGATGACCCAGCCTACTGAACTGCCTACTGCACTCCTCACACCTGTAGGATTTCTCACCTGTGTGAGTCCGCATGTGAGACTTCAGATTACTCAGCTGACTGAACTGCCTGCTGCACTCCTCACACTTGTAGGGTTTCTCCCCTGTGTGAGTCCGCATGTGAGACTTCAGATAACCCATCTGACTGAACTGCCTGCTGCACTCCTCACACTTGTAGGGTTTCTCGCCTGTGTGAGTCTGTATGTGTTTCTTCAGATTACCGAGCTCACTGAACTGCCTGCCGCACTCCTCACACTTGCAGGGTTTCTCCCCTGTGTGAGTCAGCATGTGAGACTTCAGATGATCCAGACGACTGAACTGCCTGCTGCACTCATCACATCTGTAGGGTTTCTCCCCTGTGTGAGTCAGCATGTGAGACTTCAGATGATCCAGACGACTGAACTGCCTGCTGCACTCCTCACACGTGTAGGGTTTCTCACCTGTGTGAGTCCGCATGTGTGTCTTGAGATTACACAGCGTACTGAACTGCCTGTTGCACTCCTCACACGTGTAGGGTTTCTCACCTGTGTGAGTCCGCATGTGTGCCTTGAGATTACACAGATGACTGAACTGCCTGCTGCACTCCTCACACCTGTACATTTTTGTGGCAGATCTCCCATCCGATCCTCTTTTGATGCCATCAGAGCCACCGCTGTTTGTTGCCATGGTAACAAAAGCCGAGCTCACCTCCATAGTCCTGGATTATGAAGATGAACAACATTTAATTTCAGAGTTTCTGTCTGGGTATTTCATCAGGAAAGCACTAAAACTGAAGAAACTATTAAACAGCCTTCAATTTGCATAGAGAAAAGCAAGGATTACTTGGAAAGTTGTTGGTTGCTGAGTTTTGACACTGAGTTTGTTTGAACCTTTATCTATTGATGCAAAACTTCAATAGGCCTGTAGGGTCGAAATTTATGACACTTCTCAAATAGAAGAGCTATCACTTTTACAAAAATTATCATCATTGCTTGTCCAGAACTTTTGCCCAAATACAACATAAAAACACCAGAAGTTCTCCTGCAGTTCCTTGGGAATCTCGTATATTGCGAAAAACATAATCATTTTATCAGTGGGACAAGATTATACCAAATTTCATGACAATTTACCCAAAGCCTATTGAGATATGCTGCTAAACGAATGTACATACAAATGCAACAAAACATGCAACTTTTTTTTCGAGAAGTTAATATTGTTCTTACCTGCAAAATATATTTTACAAAGTCAAGTCTTGAACTGCTACACCAGAGTACTGATGTCTGGAAGAACACGGGTGAAGCCTCACTGTTTTCCCTTTTAGCAGGGCAGGCAGCACTACTGGACTATGTAATCCTGTTTCCTTTTCAGCACTACTGGACTATGTAATCCTGTTTTCCTTTCAGCACCACTGGACTATGGAATCCTGTTTTCCTTTTAGCACTACTGGACTATGGAATGCTGTGGAAAACAAACAACAAAGATGTGATCAGAGGCCTGCATTTCGTTCTAATATCCCCTCAGTCGACAAAGCTATCCTTCTAAATATTTAATGTATCATCCCTAACTGCCCCTCAATCAATAACGCAACATGCACGAGGGTTAATGAACCTCCCCTGACTCCAGACCTTTCCTCCATGATAGAAACCTGATGTCTGGGCGGGAAGACCGTTACGAGGCACATTTGGGGGTTTACAGAATATACTATCTCAAAAGATTCTTCAAAATTTCAACCCCAAAAGTACCCTTCCTCTGCAAAATCAACTGTGGATTATAGAAAGGCGTTTATATTATATTTGTACACTAAGCAAGCACTTTTGTTGTCGTGTTTGATTTCCAACATTTGAGGAGACCGCATAACCCCTTCTAGACCTTCGGTAGGGTGTCAACAACTTTTTCTCACACAACTTTGGATAAGGTCTACGCCATTTTCCACCTACAAGGGCACAACAAAACAAGGAAAGTTTGCGTACGTGTGCCGCTCCATATACACTCTAAAGTTGTCTCTGACAGAAACTTGTTTACAGACAAGAAACCGTTACTTTTCATAGAGCAGTATAGAACTTCTCACAAGCGGCACACACGTCGCTATCGGCTAGCTAGTGAGAGACTCAGAGAACGTAAAACAAACTTGTACGTGTTATTTTCCCGTCATATCGATAACTGTAGAGTAGACAAGCTCTTAGTACGTACCTGAGTTGTATGTAGGATGAAATCTCGACGATCTGAACCGAAAAAGGCTCGTAGAAAGACGACGAGAAACCCTCGATTCTTTCTTCCACACCGCGACACGTCTGGTGGACGGAGACACGGGGGTTAGCCGAATGAGCTCCGCGGAGATGGGATTCCTAATGAGGCGAAGCGTAGGCGGTTTCTTGTTACACTTTGATCCGCGGAGTTCAAATTCTTGTGGAAGCTTGTGAAACTTTGTCAAGAGATTTCTTCCGAGAAAACTGGAGCCAACGGGGCGAATTTTTTTTACGCTGGGCTTTCATTCTATTTGTCTAGACACACAATCTGAAGTTACTCATTTCGGCAGTTTCTTTTCATTATGAAAGCCACTTCTTCTGAACTTGAGGCAACTTGCCAAATATTCACTCAATTCTATAGTATATATTTCTTCACCAAATCCATGCATTTGGTTGATACTTATCTACTGGTAAACTAAATAAATTTCTTAGGTATGCTGAAAGTACGTGGTGATCAAAATACTTTGCCTACTAGCATTAGTCACTGGTAGAAAGAGTAGAAATTGGCCGAATAGATAGATCGGACAAATAGATATGTAATAGGCCAGGGGAGTGGGTCCGCTAGAGAGTACACGTTACTCCCCCGGCATGTTATCTCTCTATTTGGTCGATTCCTACTTTTTCCAGCCACCTCCCGAAGCCTGGTAGAGGATATACTAGCATAAAATATATCTTTCTCAAAATAACACTACCCCTTCTGTTGCCTGATGCAACAAGAAATCAGGAATGTTGGTCCTGTAGCTGAGGAGCTGGCCTGTGTAGGTTCTACAATAGGAGAGAATATACCGTGCGGTATTCACATTTCAGCTTAGATTATGAATTTATGAATCAAGATATGTTTCGATAGCTATAGTTTGCACATATCCTTCACATCTACAAACAGACCAGTTATAAACAAATGCATATCTAAAATGCAAAACAAACATTTATTTCCAAGAAATGAAAACGACTTGAACAAATGCATGTTAACATAACCAAAACTGAAGAAGTCACTTATAACTTTGCATATATACGTACTTCAAGAGTCAATGTTAGGTTCTAAAACTTACTATAGTATAGATACAAACATGTAACAGCCTAGAGTAGAATATCAGCAAAAACACTAGTTTTTATCTTAGAACAACATGCACTAATTCTATCACCTTTCGCAGCCATTATTTAGAAATTAGAAAACAAATAGCATACTAAATGAACTGATTCTATTATCTAGCCTAGTAGGTTAACAGAATAAACAATAACATGCTTATATTAAATGGAAACATTGTTATAAAAACAAAAGTATATTCCTCTATCACAAAAGAAGTTTAAACAAATGAACTTAGGTTAGTTAGCTTAATTCTATATCGTGAAATGCTACAAACCAAATAAGCCACGTGCAGTACAACATTTTCAAGGGACAAAACATTGTATAAAAACTGAAAAGACACTAAATCACAGTCTAGTCACTGTTTGCAGTACATCATGAAGAGCTAGATACATGTTTTCCTACACCAGTTTGATTCCTAACTTTCACATTGAAGAATTGACAGGTTAGAAATAAATCTTGCTCTTAGCTATTCACCATGGTGTCTTGTACAACGCAAATATCCTCAATCCTAGTATTTCTTCGTTTCTAACTTTACATGTGTCTCTTGCAATGGTCTAGGTAACTAAACAGTTTGCTGAACTCCTCACATATATACGGTAAAGTTTTGTGCGCCATTTGTAGGGTTTCTCACAAGTGAGTCTGCATGTGTTTCTTCATACGACCCAGCTGACTGAACTTTCTACTGCACACCTAACACCTGTAGGGTTTCTCACCTGTGTGAGTCCGCATGTGACACTTTAGAGCACTTCGTTGACTGAACTGACTACTACATTCCTCACACCTGTATGGTTTCTCACCTGTATGAGTCCGAATGTGAGTCTTCAGACTAACCAGTCGACCAAACTGCCTGCTGCACTCTTCACACCTGTAGGATTTCTCACCTGTGTGAGTCTGTATGTTTCTTCAAATTACCAAGCTCACTGAACTGCCTGCTGCACTCCTCACACTTGAAGGGTTTCTCACCTGTGTGAGTCCGCATGTGTGCCTTGAGATTACACAGCGTACTGAACTGCCTGCTGCACTCCTCACACTTGTAGGGTTTCTCACCTGTGTGAGTCCGCATGTGTGCCTTGAGATTACACAGCTTACTGCACTGCCTGCTGGACTCCTCACACCTGTACGTTTTTGTGGCAGATCTCCCATCTGATCCTCTTTTGATGCCATCAGAGCCACCGCTGTTTGTTGCCATGGTAACAAAAAATCCGACTTCACCTCTGCAGTCCTGGAGTATGAAGATGAACAATATCTAATTTCAAAAATGTCAGTCTGCCCCAGGACCTATTAGAATATGAGCTATCTCTCCTGCAAAAATTATACCTTGACCAGAACTTACTACTTTTGTCCAAACACAACATAGAAACACCGTAATTTCTACTGCAGTACCTAGGAAATCTGTCAGGGATCTAAAAAAAAATCATTTCTTCAATGGGACGAGACCTAACTTTATAGTTGATGTAGGGTTGATGGGCCCAGTTCAACTACTTCTGAAGTTTCACAACACATATGATATAGAGTCCCCGGGCCACACAGTTACACTGGATAAGGTAAGAATACTGTGAGGAGGGAATTTACATCAGGGCCCATCAACCCTCTCTTAACCATGATGGTGGCAGATTCCGTCTTCCAACCACTTCTGATGTACTCCTGACGTCATCACGCTTTTGATTTCCGGAAAGTCAGCGATTGCATCATACCGGTACATCTGACGAAGATTGACGTGATCAGCCGAAAATTTAAGGTAAGTTCTCTTTTGTGTTGGAACTATGATTAAACTTTGCAACTATGAATTCTACCAACACAGATGAGCTTTCATTTGAATATAAGACCTAACTTAATACCAAATTTCATGACATACAAATGCAACTAAACATAACTTTCACAAGTTAATAATTATATGTTCTTACCTGCAAAATATATTTTACACAGTCAAGTCCTGAACTGCTGCACCAGAGTGCTGATGTTTGGAAGAACAGGGCGAAGCCTCACTGTTTTCCCTTTCAGCACAACTGGACTATGGAATCCTGTGGAAAACAAAAAGAATGTGATCAGAAAGCCTGCTAATATTAAATACCCTCAAATATTCCCTCAGCCGACAAAGATTCCTTCAAAATAGTTAATGTATCACCCCTACCCACGCATCCCCCAAACGCCACGAGAGTTAATGAACCTCCCCTGACTCCAGACCTTTCCTCCATGACAGAAACCAGATGTCTGGGCGGGAATACCGTTATAAGGCACACTTGGGGGTTTCCAGAATATTCTATCTCAAAAGAACTTCCAAATTTCGACCCAAAAATTACCCTTTGTTTGCGAATCAACTGTGCCTTTCTGTGGATTATAGAAAGGCATTTAAGTAACTTATTTGTACAATAAGGAAGCAATTCTGTTGTCGTGTTTCATTTTCAATGTTTAAGAAGACCGCATAACCCCTTCTAGACCTTCGCTGAGGTGTCAACAACCTTTTCTCACAAATAATGATTTGGAAACGATCTACGCCGTTTTACACCTAAAAGGGCACAACAAAACTAAAGAAAGTCTGCGTGCTCTAGTTAAACTATTGTTTCTGACAGAAACCTGTTTACAAACAAGAAACCGTTGCTTTTCGAGCAGCATAGAACTTCTCACAAGCGACACACATACACACACGTCGCTAGCGTCTAGCTAGTGAGAGACTCAGAGAGCGTAAAACAAACTTGTACGTGTTATTCTCCTGTCATATCGATAACTGTAGAGTAGACAAGCTCTTAGTACGTACCTGAGTTGTATGTAGGATGAAATACCGACGATCTGAACCGAAAAAGGCTCGTAGAAAGACGACGAGAAACCCTCGGTACTTTCTTCCACACCGCGACACGTCTGGTGGACGGAGACACGGGGGTTAGCGGAATGAGCTCCGCGGAGATAGGATTCGTCCTAAGCTAGCGGAGGCGGTTTCATGTTACACCTTTTTTGAGGAGTACATTTCCTGTGGCAGGTTGTGAAAGTTTATCAGGAGCCTGTACAGCTAGAAAGACTAGGTCAGTATTACGATGGCCCGTAAGTACAGGCATGCGTGTCTGCGCGAATACCTTCCACGATCTTCCACGTCTGCGAGAATACCTTCCTCGTCTGCAAAGAAAAGGGTATCCGGAATGGAATGGGCTAGGCTAGGGCTACCTTGATGGGCTACCCTTTCTGGGCCCCAAAGGGTGTGCATGGGGGTTTGGTCTCAGAACAGAAAAGAAACATTGGGCTTCTGCTTTGAAAACACACGAAAAGAGTGACAGCATCAGAGATGTATTTCACCTCAAAATAAGTTCTACAAATATCCATTTCCAGAGGTATATGTAATATTATGTCATCATAATCGGTTACAATTATTGTAAATTCTAAAATGAATGAAATAATTCATTCCACACAATTCTGAAATTGACAATCTTTGCAGTTTGTTTCCTGCTTGCATCAAATTATTTCCACAGTATCTGGGGAAAAAAATTCATGAACTATTTCATCAAATGTTTCTGTACCAGTATGCATTTCAATAATACAAAAAGTCTAAGGAAAAAAAATGTTATGAAGTTTCATAACTGACACATTTACTGATTTACATTTACCTTTTGTTCATATCAGACAATGGAGAAAGTTTAAATTTGAGCTTGCAAATGTTTTACTTGGTTTTCTTGTCCTAAAATAATTATACAGGTCACTCTGCAAGTAATATTTCAAACAATTACAAAAACATAATGAGTCACGAAAACAGAAAATGATTATGAAAAAAGATGTGGCTTTAGATAATGAACTGATAAACTCAGTAATGGTCTTGATTTCTGTGAAGTTTCTTTCTTTAAAACCATCACAAACATTGAATATATCATTGTGTTATAAATTAAGTTATAAGGCTTCAAGAGAGGGCAGAAGTCCACAATTCTACAAGAATCCATATACACTTCCAGCAATGCAATGCATTCTGAAAAAAGAAAAAAAAGTACGCAAATCTACATGAATTATGAGAAAGTAGTTGAAAACACAATACATAACAATTTCATTTCATAGTACAGCAAATATGAAAAGAGAAACTGTGCAAATCACCAAGTAGTGAATTTCATGGTATAATAATATATACATGTACAAGCCTTTTTCTTTTACATTGACTTGCTGCATCATTGACAAAGATCTTCTTTAGAGTGAAGAACATTGTACAAGGTACATGTTCTCAAAATCTTGTGTACAGAAGTTCTTTAAGTAATCCCGAGTATATACCATTCTCAAAGTAGGTTAGAGAGATGGAAAGACATCTTCTTGAGTCTAATTTCTGTGAACACACAAGAAACTGGCAGGCTGATACATGTTGGTTCTACAGCAGCATCACATTTCAGTATCAAAATTAAAAATAGGCAACATCTCTTCCTATAGTATGTGGTCACATCTCTGGACAACTTTAATTTGTAGGTGAAGAATTGTCCCCCTCAAAGCAGTCCTAATACATGCATACTTGCATTCAACAGAATTTCATGGTTTTGTCCCTTTTGTTGTCTTACTTAGGCCATGTTGATTTGATTATATGGATGACATCCTCCGGGAACCCCAAAATTGATGCGCGCGTGCGAATAAAAAAAGTTTTGCATAAAAAAAAAGTTGTTTTCATTATGAAATCTACGTGGTCATGAGGGTTGAACAAATGGGACAGAAGATGGTTTGGCGAATAATCTAGTCCTCAAGTTCATTTCTTAACAATTTCGTCTTTTTTCGTTTGATTTTGGCATTCTACGACATTGGTATGGTTTTTTTGTAACTTACGGTATATCTTTGCTCATTTTGCAACTGTTTTGTACGATTTACAGTATGGTTGAAAACTTTTTTTTTTTTTGAAACGGCCAAAAATTCATGCGCGCGCGGATGTCATCCATATAATCAAATCAACATGGCCTTAGCAAATAATCAACTTTAATTAAAAAGAACCATGCAAATGAAGAGTTCAAGTTACCCGCTGTTATCATGCTCAGGTCAATTAATAGCATTTTTACATACCTCATTTAGACAATGTGGTCCATAGCAATATACATATATAATACATATGAGACAGTCATACAGTGATAAGTCATATGATGAGGTCTTAGAAAAAGCATAGACTGTGGTCTTATTGTCTGATCAAATTCTACACCAGTTTGGGTACAAATATGATTAAAAGAGCAGTTAACTGTTACACAACTATGACTTCTGCATTTCTTGGCCGGTATATTTTATTCATCTGCCCCCCCCTCGTAATGCTCTTGGTGGTGCGGTCCAACTCCTGTTGTCATCTTGTAACACTGGAGGTGTTCTGCGGTGGACTGGTCCATGTTGGCTCAGGGGGAGTTCTGGATGTAGCTGACCTTCAGAGTGCCGTAGTAACACGCCCGGATCAGGAACAGGATCCCGATGATGAACGCACCTGGAATCAACAATGTCAAACATCTTTTCAACTTCATCACCATAATGGCTCCACCCCTGAGGCACTGCCAAAAAAATTCAATTAGACAACTAGTAGTAGGGAGAATATTTTTTTGATCAGGTGGGCAACCTACGGCAAAAATGAGGCTGCCCATCAGAATTTTAGGTTGCCCCACCTATAAGTTACTACTTTCCTCAAATTAAGTAATGTTACATACATAAGCCTTTGACAATATTTCAAACAACCTTTAGTTAACTGATACTAGTAATGGCCATTAATACCTAAAATTAAAAAGCATCTGCCAGATACAGTGATGCAAGCCAAGTGGGCATGATTCTTAAAATTCAGGTAGCACACTGGGCTACCTAGGTTCAAAAATAGGCTGACCCAAGTAAAATTTGGTTGCCTGGGGCAACTGGGCAACCAGGTATTTTGCACGCTGGTCCGACTACTTAAAGCTCTAAAAAGGAACTAGTCTGTGCAATAGGCATGCATGCATTTGAAACAGAGTACAACTACTGGTACAAAACCATGCCAAGGTGGTCTTGTGGTCAGGGCTGTTGACTAAAGAATCTAAAGGTTCTGGGCTCAAATCCCTGGCAGGCAGCAAACCTTACAGCCCAGTCTTAGGTAGCTTGTACCATTTCTGTGCTGTGTTACAGTACAAAACTGGCATAACATTGTCGGTTTATCAGTCATGTGAAGCAACAAAACATGGAGTTAAGGTACAAAATGTAAAGCCCACGACACTCACCAACCCATGCAAAGTAGATCCCTCCTTGTTGTCTTGCCAGCTCATAGGTCCCCACCTGGTTAGGAAGAAAACAGGTTTTACACATTATACATATGAACAGGGTGATTAATTTATTCAATTAATCTCAGGATTCATACAACATAAATTTCAAGGCTGCTTTAAACTGCAATAGAGTTGGAACATGTCTTAAGTCAGCAGTGTGTTGTACATGTATTTATTTACGTCATGCCCATTCCGGGCAACACACATCTCAATGTGTTTTGAAATGTGCCAGAAGTTGAGAAAATATTGCAAAGGACAAGAAGAAAATGTGAAGGAATGAAAATGAAGAGTCTATTATTCACCATGTCAATAAAATATTACTCTATGTGTTTACTCATTTGTTCAACATTCACTACCACCTAGATTTCAAAATGAAAAGGCAACTTTTTGTTTTGGCAAACTTTTTTTTATTTGCACACTCGCATCAGTTTTGGGGTTCCCAGAGGATGTAAACCGTATAATCAAATCAATGTTGCCTATGCTGAGTATTTCTTACCGTGACCCCGATTCCTGCTAAGATGAAGATCATGCCCAGGACGACACAGATGGTGCACTTCCTTCTGGCATAACTGCTTCCGACAGACGACCTGTGGGAGAAGACAGGAGTCACAATCTTAGCACGGTTCCTACTTTTCTGTTCAACTTTTTTTGGCGACGTCTCAGGGAGGAGCCTAATGGTACAGTATTGTGTGCAGTTTGCAAGAATTCTAGGAATGGTACAGGCATTTTGTCCACAGGAATGGAGTGTCTACAGGCATGTCTCTGACCCACATCTATGCCCACATTCCTGGAAACCCTTGGGAAGACCTCTCTGCCCCGGGATGGCCCTACTTTCTGTGACCCCGGGGCTCGTTCACTATACACTCAGGGGAGGAGTGCACTGTATCTGTCTAGACTTAACAGGTACCAAGTCTTTCTCAAAATCATGAAATGATGGCAGTGCCATGCAAACAATAACCCTAACAGCAACCACCGTTGCCATGGTAATGTATGTTTTCATTGCGAGTCTTGTTTCTAAAACGTGTTGTTGTAAACAACAGCCACAGAGTCAATTACTAAAATAGGCTCAAATCTTATGTTATAATATTCTTTGTGTTTAGCACCTCAGTGTACAATGTAGTTGCTGAAACAACCTCAGAGGCTCTGATCATAGCATGAAAGCTCTGTTTTTGTTGTGTCTTCTAAACATTTCCATGCCAGTTTTTGGTCTGAATTTAGCTAGAAACACAATAGTTCTACTTACACTTTTCTGCAATGGGGACACCTTGATAGGGCATTTGTTGTGGATGTAAACTGTGAATACATGAAAGGATAAGAATTATTGAAAAGGAAGAAGTTGAATTATTGTCCAGAGGCTAATAGCAAGTACCAGTGTGGTCACATTTGCTGTGACACCATGTCACTGAAAAACATGAAAATAAAAATGAAAGATTATAGGGGTGGGTACCTGTATAGAAAATTCAGGTCCAAGTCAGGATCAGGTTCAGAGGATCAGGTCCAGGTCCGGACCTAAACCTGGACCTGATTATTGTACAGTAGCACAAATATATTTTGGAGCACAAAACACAAGTACAGGTCAATACTTTCTGCAAATACACAAGCCTCCACACTACAACCTTCTCAAACCAATAATACCTTTGAAAACTATTTTGAATCTGGAGCCTATTTTTCCTTCTGCAAAATTGAAGATTGTATAAATTTTTCTTCTGCAATCTTGAAAATCTATCTGTAGATTGCAGACTGCAGACAGGTATTTGGAACACTGACAGGTCTACATGTATTCTCCTGACTCACCATGAAGGTCATACTGCAGTGTCCACAGATAACTCTGGTCCCTCCTGATGCAGGGATGGGAGGAGGGATGGCACCACCTCCACCATCAAGGCTGATGATCCTCTTACTGTTTCACCAAAACAACAACAACAAATGAGAGGTCTCACAACATATACACATACAATCAATGTAGAATCGCCTGGACATTCAGTCTCATTGGACAAAGTAAGAATCTTGGACTCAGAACCGGACTTCTTTGCACGAGGGATTAAAGAGGCCATCTACATCAGGGCATTACAACCATCCCTCAACAGAGACGGGGGGCGCCACAGACTTTCTGCAACCTATGATCCACTGCTCACGGAGTCACGTGTGTTATCTGCGTGACGTCACCGAAGCGGTGGATTGCTCATTCCTTGACAAAGACTGGAGTTGTACAGTCAAAAATTTGGGTGAGTCAAATTTGTTGTGTTGGAAATGACAGTTTAAACTTGCCTCATAAACACAACAAATGCGGTAATTCAGTTTACGTTCACGGTAGCAAATGAGAAAATAGTCATGTTCACAGAACTTTACGTTCATGGTGGCGGCAGGTACAAAAAAAAAGAAAGTCGGTGAATTATTTGTTAATGGTACAGATTGAAGTGACCGTTAAAACTGTGAACGTAGTTCTATAAAGATATCAGAAATTTCAATATCAGCTTGAAAGTTAATCTGTGTTGGTCAAGACTGGCCCTGATTCAACTTGTGCACCTTGTATAATATAAAGAACATGGAGATGGTTTCAAAGGGTGTCACCGTATTGAGATTATCATTCTTAGATTTGGATCTGTGCACCTCCTAGAGCATGTTGGGAAAATGTACTGAGCATGCGCAAAACCCTGATTTTTTTCAGATTTTGTCGGATTTTTGGTCAACGTTGCATCAGAATTTTGCCTGTTGAAGAAGATATTCTTTCAACATAACATTCGGACACTACAGATGGAGTGTTAACCTTATACACACACAAGTACGACTTTATATGAGGCGTTCTGCCGAAGTGCAATGCATAATACATCACAGCTTTTGCGCAGGTGCAGTACGTTCTGCCAACATGCTACCACCTACATGTAGTAATTTACAGGAATACCGTATGAGGTGCTTCTTGTAAACAATGTTGAATGTGTGCGGCAATTTTTCTGACAGAATGGTAAAATGGGACTTACACAAATTTTTGAGTCAGTGACTTGGTTGAAATTTCAGTGAGTGATTCTTTCAGGTGGAGAACGGTTTCAAGTTTCTAATGATAAAAAAGGAAGACAGGGTATACATGTCTGAAGAATTAAACACTTATAAGATGTCTCACCAGTTTGGTCTTGGGCAAGCAATCTTCCGGGAGGTGCTCTTACAGATGAGGAGACAGTTGCAGGGGCAGCGCACATACTTCTTGCCAGGGGGCGCTGTTTTGATGGGCTATATGATAGAAAACAAATGATAGGTTATAGTTACAGTATATATTATGTACATGTAAAAAAATTCCATTGTATACAATTGTTGCACAAGTATGGATCACACTTAAAAACTGTTCAATGCCACTGCCAGTATTTCCTTCACACTTCATAATAAAAATAAAAAAATATATAAACCCAGTACACGTACATGGACCAGTGCAGGTTATGTGCAGGTAGACATCAGAAATACCTGCACAGCTCCAATTTTACCTGCATTAACCTGCATATACCCAGTACATGGACTAATGCAAGTTAGGTGCAGGTAGACATCAGAAATACCTGCACAGCTCCAATTTTACCTGCACTAACCTGCATATACCCAGTACATGGACCAGTGCAGGTTAGGTGCAGGTAGACATGAGAAATACCTACACATCTCCAATTTTAGCTGCACAAAAATAAACCTGCATATGCAGGTGAGATTTCGAGCCCTGAAACATCACGCCATACTAACTTAGCCATGACCTTAACCAACCCACAGGCAATGTAACCAACACAAGAGTGCAACATTTCAGCGACAGTCTAGTATGTGCCCCTCCTTCAGTAATGAAGTTGGTTAAATACATACCTCAAACATGCACTTGACCATGGGTCTAGGAATAGTCTACATTTACTGCCCAAGGGGTGGCAAAAAAAACTGGACAAATAAGGCAAGGTGGGAGTTTGGTGGGGTTGCTAAGGCCACACCAATTTAATTTGTTGTTTCTTGGATATTTTCAGAAAAAAACATGAAGTGACGGGGCGAAAAAAAAAGAAGCCAAGGCACCCCAAGATAGCCAGAATTTCTGACAATGTTACAATATGAGCCTTAAGCGAACATACCAGGCTGGTTTATAATTAAAACAATAGATTTTGAACTTTTAATGAAACAAAATTGCATTGTTACATTGAAAAACTAGGACTTTCTTCAACCGTTGGATCCAAAATATGCCTTTCATTGAGCATTTTGCAGTTCATTTAATTTAGAACCAAAAAAATTTTTTTTGGCAAATCAGAAAAAAATGGACACGGCAAATCTGAGAAACAAAAATAAATGAAATTGGTGTGGCCTAATGTAAATGTAATCAACTTGATGTTATTATCTTTCACAATTTACATCTTATTTGCTGTTCATTACAAGGGCTTAATCTAATCAATGAAATATGGTGATCTCATTAACACTTTGTTATTTTTCAAATGTACATAATCAAGCTTCAATTCATCTAAATTTGCCTGTGTTTTCTTTTTTTTATATATAAGTTTCTCAATTCTCACACCTACAGTATTACAAATTTACAATGTACCTTGCTCTAAATTTTTTTTCGACCGCCATAATGTTATGACTTACTGTATAGTATTTCATGAAAGTGTGTCGCCTGGGCTTTGTTTTCTTTTATGTTATTTTTGTAGCCTTTGGCACAAAGATCTTTCATCTTTTAAAAGTTAAAAGACATTTCCATATACATTTGTGTACTGTAAATGCTTGCAGTTGTATGGAACAGGCGCTTTTTATCGGACTTATTGCCATAAAAGACCATTTCACATACTCCTTTCCTTTCCAAACCACCTAAAACCGTCCGTAGATTGCAAAATCTTTGCTGCAAAATGAAGAAAACGTTGCCATCGGGCATCATCAAGTACCGGCCTAATGTGGCCAAAGTTTCACCCAGACAACATTGCAAGGTTGCCAACATGCAATTTTGTACATGCCATGGGTTTAGGTCAGGACTTACAAGTCCGGATCTGAACCTAAACCCCTGGACTTGAATCCGGACCTGAACCTTACTGTGGGTTAAGGTACACAGCACTAGGTGGGATAATGGGTAGAAAAGTTAATTTGGAGGCCTGATTCAGACTTACAGTTGCCTCGTTACAGCTGGTACATTTTACGACATGCTGGTGCAGTTTGCCCTCCAGTGACACGGGGGCCTGGCAGACCCTGCAGTTGATGGTTGGAATGCCTCCGTCTGGCGTGGGAGTGTAGGGTGGGGGCTGCTCATCCGGCAAGATGGGAGGGACTGGCCCGCCAGGGATAGACGATGGAATGCCTATGGAAAAAAAACATGAAATAAGTCTTCAAACTTTGAATCAAAGGCCCACAAGCGTTCCACTAGGTTCTCCACTAGCTCACACAATTTCACCATCCAAATTCCTTGTTTGAAATCCTTTTACAGTGACAGTTTCTTTCCCCGTACAGCCAAGCTTTTGAATTCCTTCCCTGACAAATGTTTCCCACCAACCTACAATCTACAGGCTTTCAAATCAAACGTTCACCGCCATCTCTTGACATAGCCATGTTTCTTTCATATTTCTAGTTCAATACCAAGAAGTGGTCAAAATCTAAGACTCGTATAGCCCTTGCATTGAACCACTCCGTTAAACAAACAACAAAAAAACAATAGTACAACTACAACAAAGTACTTAGTACCTTATTAGTTGATCAGACAGTAGTTGTATGTAGAGTGTACTCTTCTTTCTTAACTTTGACACTGTTAGCAGTTACATGTATCATCTGGGCATGATTTTCTGTAAATTTCTACTGCAAAGTTACTGTAAATTTCTTTACTGATGCTGTGATTTTATTCAAAGCTAATCTATAATTCATCAGAAAAACACTTTGTTGTAGTTATGCAATGTTTTAATCCCTTACACAATTTACATATCATATTAGAGTATATTCAAAATGAAGAAAACATTGCCATTGGGCATTGTCAAGTACCGGCCTCCATGTTATGTGGCCAAAGTTTTGCCCAAACAACATAGCAAGGTTGCCAACATGCAATTTTGTATATGCCATGGGTTTAGGTCAGTACTTATGGAGTCCGGAACTGAACCTAAACCTCTGGACTTGAATCTGGACCTGAACCTAAACGTGGGTTTAGGTACACAGCACTACAAACTACTTTATCATGTGCCGAAACATGTGACAAATTGTTTGTAATTTTTATTTTTTGACACTTCCTTCAAAACAAGCCTTCCACACATGCGTGCTCCTACTTCACAAAGACAAACCGGCGAGTCGAACTTTTTCTTTTCTGACAACAAACGTACGCTCAAAGCCGGTAGCACCGCGAATAAGTCTGGTCAAACCTACTTCATTAAATATTTACACCGACATCTGCTGATTACCACACACATCAAAGTACTGAGCTTGTTTTCGCTCTGCGTACACGTATGTTTTCTGCTAGGTTACGGCTTGTAACGCCAGAGTAACTGGGTGATTGTGGCTTCAGTGTAGTCTGAGACATTCCTTCTACCGTTCTCACCTGAGGAAGGGTATCCAGGCGGGGAGAGAGGCGGCTGTTCGGGACTTTTCTCTCCGCCGAGCAGAGGCGAGCGTTCTTCTTCCCCGTCCGCCATTTTGAGTCATGTGAATCTGACCTGTCCGGTCACGTGACAAGCAAAAACCAACAATCATAAAATCTCCACCAAATTTAATATTCCTAAATATTCACAACACTTTTTGTGATTATGATTTTAGTAATAAGTTTAAAAAAGGTGTTTAAAAGTGACTAACTTCTTAACAGCCGAGTTTTCTGGGTGTGGAGTTGCACCAGTTCTCGCGAGAGTGCAGCTGGAGAGACGAGAGGTTAGTGACCCCCAGGTGAGTCAGTAGGAATGTGAGTATCGATCTGTCATGTGTTTACACGTAACTTTAGGTGTGCCTCGTGACTGGGCGTTTTGTGGGGCACGCCTTAAGGGCGGTTCTTTTGAAAGGGCACACTTTCACACCAGTAGCGTGAGCTTAGCCTCTACCAGGCTTCTGGAAGCGGCTGGAAAGAGTACGTAGAAATCGGCCAATGCCAAGGGAGTTGGTGTTGCTGGAGAGTACATTTTGCCGCTTGGCATGCTATCTCTCTATTTGGCCGATTTCTACTCTTTCCAGCCGCTTCCTGAAGCCTGGTAGAGGCTGGTGTGAGCTTTAGCGAAAGGTACAACTTTGAGTCGGTTTAGGGTGTTTGTCTCAACACCAGACCTTAGTATATTGAATACAATTTGGGCCCGAAAGTTACGAAAAATGGACCATGATAGTGCTTTAGAAGTGTGAGCAATTTGTCAGAGGAATTTGCTAGCCACAAAGTTAAATTCTGCCAGCTCCCCAAGCAATCGTTGGCCTCTATTATTTGCTAATTTGGCCATGTTGATTTGATTATATGGATGACATCCAAGATGGAAACCCCGAAATTGATGCGAGCGTACGAATAAACAAAAAATGGCAAAAGAAAGTGGCCTTCATCATGAAATCTAAGTGCAGTAGCCACAACACACATATGAAGAAGATTAGGGGGCCCCGTTTGCATGGTTATGAATGTTAGATATAGTACACAAGATAATAAAAAGCATCATGCTTCACCTCAGTTGAGAGGGTCTGCATGCCCTTTTTCGTTAACCGTTATGGGCTATTTTAATTTACCGTTAATCGTTGCCGGTCCGCTCTAATTCAACGTTAAGCGTTATCAGTATATTCCTCGTGAAGCGTTATTGGTCGTTTTAATTCAACGTAAAACGTTATTTGTCATCCTGAATTCAGCGTTAAGCGTTAATGAATAATTCTTCGTTACGGCTAATTTTGCCTGTCAAAGTGCAGGAAAATGCGTCATTGCAAGTTTAAAAATACAAAATTTCCCGGGGGAGAATGCCCCCGGACCCCCCTACATTGCTCGCGCCTTTGGCGCTCGACTCGCGCTTTCTGCGCTAGGTCCCCTTTGGCTCTAGCCAGCACCAGTTTCCCGTCAATTTCTGGAAGTTTACGGAGAGTTACATAATTTTTAAAACTTTTTTAACGAATCCGTCAACCTTGACAGGCAAATTAACAAAAGTCTTGAGTAAAATATGAAAACATCCGAAGGACCGACAAACACTCTCAACACCATGATTTGCCTCTCAAAATGCGGGAAATTGCGTTTTTGAAGGCTTAAAAATCCTAAATTTCCCGGGGAGCATCCTTCGGCGCTCCCCTCTCAAAATCCATCGGTAAAACTCGACAGACTGAAAAAATGCAAACTGGCCGACGTCGACTCGGACTCCTCTGTATTTGTGGGCGCACTCGGGGTCCAGGGCAGGTGGGAAACACAGGAAACACTTACATTTAATGCGTGCTTCATTACATGTAAGAGATATAACGTTACGTAATTTTGTCAATGATCACCTTTTCTCACAAAGCGAGATACCAAATCCAGTGCAGCTCGAAAAAAAGCCTGTCAATTTACCGTTAAGCGTTGCCGACCGTCCTGAATTTACCGTTAAGTGTTATCAGCCCTGCTGAATTCACCGTTAACCGTTGCCAGGACCCCCCCATGCAGACCCTCAGTTGAGGATGACTGCTTTAGGCCACACCAATTCATTTGGTTCTCAGATTCACTTCTTCATTTTTTTCCGATTTTCAAAAAAAGAGAAAAAAATACTGGTTCCGAATTAAGTCATATTTTGCCCCCAATACAGTTTTTCCATCTGCAATGCAGTGGTTTGATTACAAGTTCAAAATTTATTGTTTAAATATTAATCCAGCCTTTTGTGTTGACTTCATGGCTTCTATTGTAGCATTTGGGGCTATAACAGGATGCCTAGACCTGTTTTTATTCTCTTTCGCCTTGTCACTTCATGTTTTTTCCTGAAAAAAAATCTGGAAAAATTCAAGAACCAACAAATTACATTGGTGTGGCCTTACCTCCTAGAATTTTTTACAGTCCAAGCAATGGCTACAGGATCAGGAGAGTCCAAAACGACGTCCAAGAAACTTTTTTACGTCAGAGACTCTGTCGTGGATGTCGAGGAGGACTTCAACCATGAGTTCAAAGGTCATCGCAATCTGGCGGTGGAAGAGCTGCCATCTTGGTGCTATCAGCCAGGCAGCGAGAGAAGGTCACGCCGAGCCATTTCAAGGTCAGCTACATAAAGTACCAGAGCACGTCGGCAGAACGTACTGCACCTGTGCAAACCTGGCTACCAATGTATTATGCATTGCACTTTGGCAGAACATCTCATATGAGGGTTGTATTCGCGTATAAAAAGTTAACACTCCGTCTGTAGTTTCCAAATGTTATGTTGGAAAAGATATCGTCTGCAACAGACAAAATTCTAATGCAACGGTGCCCAAAAATCCAACGAAAAAGCAGGGTTTTGCGCAGCCGCAGTTAGTGCTGCATACCGGTTCACTGGACTTGGATCCGGACTTGTAAGAATGTTTAGGTTCAAGTCCAAAAAAACCTAAAAGTCAAGAACCGAGTCCGGACTTATTACCATAAAAGACCATTTCACATACCCCTTTTCTTTCCAAACCACCTAAAGCCTTCCATAGATTGCAAAATCTAATGCTGCAAAATGAAGAAAACATTGACATCAGGCATTGTCAAGTACCGGCCTCCATGTTATGTGGCCAAAGTTTCACCCAGACAACATTTTAAGGTTGCCAACATGCAATTTTGTATATTCCATGGATTTAGGTCCAGAATTACAAGTCCGGAACTGAACCTAAACCTCTGGACTTGAATCCGGACCTGAACCTAAATGTGGGTTTAGGTATGCAGCACTAGCCGCAGTACGTTCTGCTGACGTGCTGAGTACCGGGGTAACTGTACTGCTAGAATCAAAGTACTGGTTCAAAATACATGTAAAGGAACATCATTGCTGAAATTCTTTTATCAAACTTTGAAGCTGAGGCCATGACCTCTGGGAACCTAAAAACTGATCAATGCGAGCTTGAGAATAAAAAAAAGTTTCAATTGGTAAAAAAAGTTGTCCTCATGAAATCTATGTCGTCAGGAAGGCTGAACAAATGACTCAGTATGGTATATATATTATATATGGCGAATAATAGCAATTCTTTTATTTTCATTTCTTCACATTTTCTTCCTTACCTTTGGAATTGATTTTGGACATTAGTATCATTCTACAATATTTTTTGTGTGCAATCTTCAGCATATATTTTGCAGTTGCTTTGTATGATTTACACATTGGTTTAAAACATTTTTGTTTGGAAACGGATAAAAACTTGTGCACGCATACAATCAAATCAACATGGCCTGATATACGTACGTGTAAAACTAAAGTTATAAGACTAGTATTTTTTGCCTTTAAATGAATTTAAAGCATTGGCAGGTTGCAATGTGTTTTAACCACGGTACAAATTTGCTTGAAAAAGAAAAAAACTCAAGATGTAACAGTGGGGGGTTTATAGGCGCTGCCAACTGACCCGGCCAATGGGTCTAGACCTTTCGGTCGAGTGGTTAGAGTGTCTGCCTGTGGACTGGTGCCTGGGTTTGGTCGTGGGTTCGAACCAGGCCCGGGTTTTTGTGTTGATCAAGATCATTACAAGATGTTTTTTATCCAATTCTTGAAGGATTGCATGACTCTGCCATGACTGTGTTTTGTGTTCAGAGCCCTGAATGCGTTCCTGAACACTGGGAAGGGAGGGACGGTGTACCTGGGAATAACAGACGACGGCCGTGTGAAGGGCAT
Source organism: Branchiostoma belcheri (assembly GCF_001625305.1). Taxonomy (NCBI): domain Eukaryota; kingdom Metazoa; phylum Chordata; class Leptocardii; order Amphioxiformes; family Branchiostomatidae; genus Branchiostoma; species Branchiostoma belcheri. Next base: position 315,188 of record NW_017804276.1, on the reverse strand, counting down.
CAGACTCACACAGTACCAGGTAGGAGGAATACTCATTGTCCTCAGTTCAGTAGATCCTCGCCGAAAAATTACCGCCAAACCAACCAAAGGTTTGGTACCCAGGCCACACACAAGAGTCTTGTGTATGGCCTGGGTACCAAACCTTAGGTTGGCTTGGCGGTAATTTTTCGGCCTCGGCCTTTACCAAGAACAGGCGAGTTATACCATGGACCTATCTCCAGCTGGTTTCCCTGTATCCGCTGACTTCCTGTATTACGCTTTGTCTTTTTTTGCCGCCGATGTTGTGAGCAAAGAAACCTCTTCTGTACAATGTCCTTGGTTAAACTGTATTATATAGGTTGGACCGTTGGACCCCAAAAGGCTATGTAGATATCACTGAAGTCTAAAAAAAAAGAAAAAAAAAATCCCCACCTACCGACCCTAATTTTTTCAGGACTGAAACAGGAAACACAACATTTTTTCCCTAGGCCCAAATAACCCTAGGTTTCTCCACAATTTCCTGTCAATGTTTATGTATAAGATTATGTCCTTATTTACCAACTATAACTAATGATAATGCATAACAACACGTAGGTAATAAAGAGTGTCTAAATCTGTGGTCTTTTTCCTTTTCAGAAGGATCATGTAGTGACCGGCATGGTGGACCTGATGGGGAGATACAACCCTCCAGTAGCCAGGCATCGCTGGAAAATCAAGTTTGTCCCCGTCGTCACTTTACGAGAAGAAATCGAGGCAGGAAAGGGTGCAGATGTTAGGTACATACGCTTTCTGTATCAGTATCAGTATAGCCGGTATAACTGGCGTAACACACCAACTTTGCAGGCACTCGGTGTTGCGGCAGCTAGCTATATCACACCGAACGACTTGTTACACTCAATCTTTTGCACATTTCATTGCAGGAGTTGTTTAAAGCTTTCTAGTGATGATGCTCCAACTGTGCTTGGTAGCAACGAGTTCCAGTCTACGATAGTTCTTGGGAAATACGAGTTTTTGAACACCTCAATTCTTGCTTAATAACTCTGATATTTGAAGGCATGACTGTTCCTTGTTCTTTTCTGGGCTGGTATCAGATACTTAGTGGTTGGTACGTCCACCAGTTGCCAACTATTATGACCAAAACATGTCCAGTTTGACAACTGCTTCAATACTTTTCCTACATGTATTTGGTACAGGTACAGTGTATGTCCGAAAATAGTTTCATAAGGCCACACCAATTTATTTTCTTGGTTAACGGATTCGCCGCTTCATTTTTTTCTGATTTGCAAATAAAAATAAAAATCCAGAATCAACTGCAAAATGCTCATATTTTGCCCTGAACAGTTGAAAACAGACCTTTTCATCCTAGTTGTTACAGTTATTCCATCTTTCAATGCAATGGTATCATTAAAAGTTCAAAATGCATTGTTTAAATTTTGAACCAGCCTGGTGTGTTGACTTCATGGCTCCTATCGTACCATTTTGGGCCATAATACGATGCCTAGGCCTGTTTTTATTTTTATTTTTTTTCGCCCTCCCGCTCCATTATTTTTCTAGAAAAATCCGTTAACCAAGAAATTAAATTGGTGTGGCCTAAGGTTGGTTAAGTATAGGATACAGGAGTTTTCTTTTACGCAACCAAAATTTCTCGCCTATTAAAGTGCTGACGTTTTAGTGTCTATCAGAACCGGGACGAGAGGGGGGTACAAATACAGAAACGTTTGGGATTGTGTTCTCACTGCAAAAGCAGTGCACCTACGTTGGCTACTCTAGTACATATAGTGGTGAGAAGCAGAACTCCAGTCAGAAGCTCTGAGGAAGGTGTCTGATAGACACCAGCGAAATTCTGTAAAAAGTCGGCTAGTTACATTGTATTCTTTGAAGCATAATCTATCAGAAAATACATTGTAGCACTCCCTTCCGGATTTTAGTACAGTAACTCCTTTAACCCTCCTGTCTTCTGTGATTTAGGGAGGGTCTGGATGAGGAGACCAGACAGAGACCTCACCTCCTGAGGACTCCTGACTACTGCTGGTGTGACAAGGATGCTCTGGCTCAGTTCAACATGGTACCGATACTTACGTAATTAACTATGAAAATCGGTTGGGTAGGTTATTTGGCCATCAGTTCTCTCTTTTGTAACCAAGGCAGGGCTCAAAATACCCATGTGCAATATGCAAAATGCACATGACTTTCAAGATTTGCACTTAAAATATTTTGAATGTGCAATTTTTCACCTAGAGCAGGAAGGGAGGGGGGTTGCAGGCAAAGAAGCAAAAATTACTTGGGATTTGGCACTCCCAGCACCAAGGACAGACAACACTGTTCTGAAACAGGAGCTTCTTGACTAATTTGCACCATCATTGTCCTGACTTGTCCAACTTTTGTTTCTTTTTGGACTTATTTGCATTTCAATCAATAGTTCTTGCTTATAAACCTGCCATTCTCCTGCAGTCTCTAGTGTCTCTGATGAAAGCTAGTGAATGCTACCTGAAACATCTGACCTTTTCCAAAATTACTGTATATCCAGTTGCCTGAGTAACAATTTTTTGGCATATCTTATTACCTGAATGTCTAACCTTCACCGACATAAATGTGATTTTGCACATAAATTTGTCAAATTTCACCTGAAATTTTTGCCAACGTGCTGTAAAAAGTATTTCGAGCCCTGCAAGGGCTGAATTGGTGGGCTACATATGTAAACAGCAAGGGTCTGTACATGTATGTAGTGGTAGCCGGTACCTGTAATAGAGACGCAGTCAATGGGACCAGTAGCATTTTCTGTATTCTAAGCACTGGGGTCTGGCACTCAGGTTAATCCTCGGTCAGTTTCTTATTGTTTCTCCACAGGGTTTTGTTGCACCTGACTACGTGATCGAGATTACAGTATTGCCCTTTAACACTTCCAACCCTGAAAACGATGTGGCGCTCCCTGGAGGTGCCGTGCTGTATCCCATACATGAGGACGAGGAGGGGCACGCCTACTTCCGCAGACAAGCCTGTATATATGCCGTGAGTTAAGACTCATTTACATAAATGGGACACTTGGATTGCCATGAGTTAAGACTCATTTACATACATTGTACATGGGACACTTGGAGTGAAAGTTGGACAAGAGTAATGCATTACAGATTACAGTTGACTGTGGAAGCATGTTGTCAGGAAGTACTTCACCTGCGCGAAACCTGGAATTTTTCACGGTTGTAGTTACTAGATGATTGGTCAGTGTTTCACCGGGATTTTGCCCTTTGCGGACAATATCTTTGATTCTTTCCGACACATTTGTAAAATGTAGACGGGATGATCCTAAATACCGGGTATGCAAATATGGCCTTGAAAGAGATGTTCTGCGCAAGTGCAATGCACAAGACACCACAGGTTTCATGCAGGTGCAGTACATTTGTACGTTCTGCCAATGTGCTAGTCAGATGTAGCCTTGCTCCCATCAGGCCTCGAAAGTAACTTTTTGTCCCAGCTCTCTCCCAAAAATAAATTTCAGTTGTCCCGAAGTGAGGTTGAAATGTCCAAACCTGTTTTTCCGGAAGTATGACAACAACTTGCATGAAGTCAACTTTATTTTGCTTACATTTTGACTCCCGGGCGCGCTTTAATTGTGGAGTAGACAAGAAATATGGGGAGCTTTTCCAAGCCAAAAGCTGAGACGTGTGCCTGATTGACAAAAGTAGGCCTGGCATTCTGAGGTTATTTTTCAATCTATTGTCCCCAAAATGTCCCAAAGTGACTTTTCAGGTGTCCCAGCCTAAATTTTAGTGGCCATAAGGACACTGTTAATTTTGAGCCCTGTCCCATCAGCTAAGAGTGTGCTACACCTCAAAGTCTAAACATCTCTCGCCAGTATACCATGCAGGAGATCAAAGAACTGACTGTGCAGCAGGTCAGGGAACACTACCAGCCAACAGTAGACAGGTGGGTCAAAATTTAGTCCCATACGTATATATATAGCCTTTTTCAGGCCATAGGGGAAGTGTGTTGTTGATTCACTTGTCTAAGACACTGTATTTGCAGGCAGACCCTAGTCTCCACCAGACTTCTTTTGCAGGGTGAAGAAATCGTAGAAATCGGCCTAAAAAGGGTATTAATTGGCCAGAGAAGGTAGCCGGCCAGTTAAGCTCCAGCTCCCCTTTTTAGGCCGATTTCTATGATTTATTCACCCCGCAAAAGAAGTCTGGTGGAGACTAGGCAGACCCATCTTTTACCTCGGAAATGTTTTCTTGTAGCCTTAGGCCACACCAATTTAATTTCTTGGTTAACGGATTTGCCCACCTCATTTTTTTCTGATTTGCAAAAAAAAAAAAATTTTTTTTACCTCGGAAATGTTTTCTTGTAGCCTTAGGCCACACCAATTTAATTTCTTGGTTAACGGATTTGCCCACCTCATTTTTTTCTGATTTGCAAAAAAAAATAAAAAATTCAGAATCAACTGCAAAATGCTCATATTTTGCCCTGAACAGTCCTTTTCTTCCTAGTTGTTACAGTTCTTCCATCTTTCAATGCAGGGGTATCATTAAAAGTTCAAAATTCATTTTTTAAATTTTGAACCAGACTGGTGTGTTGACTTCGCTCCTATTGTACCATTTTGGGCCATAAAAAAAATAGGATTCCTAGGCCTGTTTTTTTTTTCCGCCCGCCCGCTCCATTAGTTTTCTAGAAAAATCCATTAACCAAGAAATTGAATTGGTGTAGCCTTACTGTTAACATTGTGGTGTCTGAAATTGTCACCAGTCATTGTGATCATTATGACTGTGTTACATTACTTCCAGGAAGTTTGGAATCTCAGATTTCTTCTTGTTTGTACAATACTGACCAACAGACATGAATGTACCTGTGTTTCAGTTTAAGGGAACATCTGTACACACTACGGAGTCAAAGCCAGCAGCAGAAGTGGGAATCACCAGATCAGAAGTTAAAGTAGCTCGTAGCTTCAGACGTAGCCTGTGTTTTATCCCGTTCAGACCAGACTTTTGAAAAACGATTGAAACCGCCAAATAATTAGCAGGGGAAAACCTGGTTAAAACCCCTAGCGTTCACACCAGACTTACAAAACCGGTTTTTCAAAAACCCTGTATATCCGGTTAATCTGCCATTAAGCCATGACTGCAGTTTGAATGAAGGCTTAATTAAAACCATGTTCCCGCAACTTGTTTGAAATATCCAGGTAAACATTCTTGTTTCGGTACAAAAACTCCTCATAAACCACCTCCCGAGGTGGTATTGAAAATTGGATTCAAACCCCTTTAAAACGGTTGATTTGTGTTCACACTAGGTTAAATAAAAAACAGTTTTGAAAAACCGGTTGAAACCGCTAAATACAAGTCTAGTCTGAATGGGGTCTTACACAATCCCTCGCTGCCAGGGACTGACTGGGCCTCCTCCCTGCCTGTGAGTTTGTGGCTACACACCTCTAATTGGCAAGAATCATTCCCATTCTCTGAACAACCAATGGGAGCTGAGGATGCTTCATCATGATGAAAATCAATCCAATAGGAACATTAGGCCACAGCAAGTAAATTTTATGGATAACATCCTCCGCAGACTCCAGATCTAATGCGAGCGGGCGAAAAAAAACAAGGTGCCTGCATTTTAAAAATTTGACTCAATCATTGTACAAAATTATGGTTTTAAGTCAGTGAGAATATCACATATACACAGCCAGCATCACATATTACTGCATCAAAGTAAGAAACAAAACATTAAATCAGAGCCTTTTCTTGACTCCTATCTTTATAATTAATTTATAGTTTATTATAAAGAAAGTTTATTGCAAATACTTGCCCGAGGGCTAATTGCAGTTACAAACAACATAGAAAGAAAATACAGTGGTATGTGAGACTATATCTACTTCTAACATTATACTATATTCTACAACATGACATGACACCATCCACCTTCCGGCATGGCAACAGACGTCTTTGCCCATTTTCGGCATGGTGACCACTGTCAGAAGGCAACAAAATTTCTTGTTTATTTTTTCCCCAAATCAGGCTAAAATTAATGCGTGCGCTGATGTCATCCATAAAAATTACTTGCTGTGGCCTAATTCTCTTAGCCTGGGTACCATCCTACTTGTATACCGGGGCTCCCACACTCGCTTCCCTAAGAAGTACTTCTTAGGGAAGCGAGTGTGGGAGCCCGGTATACAAGTAGGATGGTATCCAGGCTATAATTCTCTGTCACTTGGTGGAAACAAGTTATCACAGTCTCCAGTACCATGGTAACAGACAGTTGGTTCATCTTACCACATATACATAAATTAACAGGATTGGGATGTTCCAATGCTCCTGACGTAGAGAGATGTTGGTCATCAAGCAACTAGCAGCTTGAAAATTGACACAAAAAGTTGGTACAGGTATATCTATAAAATGTAGTAGGTGTGTTTTAATCTTTCTAGCATGACATTTAATATTTAATGGTTTTCAACATAACCAATACCACATTTGGAAAACATTAAAATGAAAATGTTGTTGATATTTAATAGTTTAAACTTTTATACATATTTTGAATTGGGTTAAGGGTTGTGAGTAAAAGATGCCATGTAGTGGAATAATGGATGTTTTATTGTTGGATTTTAGTACCAACTCCCTTGAGGCTGATTTTTAGCAAAACCTGATATTCAGTATTTTTAACCATGTTGCTGCCAAGCATGTACTGAATACATTGTAGTTGGTACATGTAGACATTGTATTGTTTTTAATAGAATTGAAAATAATTTGCTTGGAAAGGTTAGTTTAAGTCTGAAAATGTAAATAGCACATTTCATAGACGTTGGCATCTGAAGGTTTGACCCTTACAATATTTATGTTACAAGCCTTCTAAGTTCTATGTATTGAGAGTGATTTTGACTCTCTTGTACAACACCATAGGTTTTTCCTTAATACAGCTGTTATTTTCTGCAAAGTTGCACTCTTTCTGCCTTTTTATATAACTTGGCCACTGGCCCCGAGTAGTGGTAGATACAAGACTAGTGCTGTGTACTGGTTCACTGGACGGGTTCTGGACTTGTAAAAATGTTTAGGTTCAAGTCCAAAAAACCTAAAAGTCAACTGGTTGTACATGTCCCAACAGCAGAAGGCGTTGGAAGATTCCATTGTTGCATGGGGTTATAGAATACTTGAATTTTTTCTGGGTTTGACTTCTTTTGAGGCATCTGAAAATAAAGTCGCTTGTAATAAACTTTCACCCACTATGGACAATATTCTTGTCAATGTGTGTGTGTGTTTGGTTCTTAACGTAATTTTGTATAGCTAAAATAACACGTGTAAACAGAACAAAATCGAGTTCTTTCAATGAATTTATTGAGCATCCAATGACCAAATACAAAAATGTTTTACATCTCAAAAAACAAAAGGTGTCCTTTTTATATCATGCCAGGTTTATACATATTTTATGAATCTATAGGCACTGAACCATGTAAAAAAGTACATTTTGGCAACGTCTCAGTTGTGAAGCCCTTCAGTTTGTCTTTTGTCCAGATCGGAGAAATTCTAATTTTTGGCACTTATGACGTCATTGAAGGATAATGCTGTTTAGGTTTTCCGTTAGGTCACTGAGTGCTAGCTAGCGTCTCCTCCGAATGTCTAGATCTGTAAAAGAGAAACTCCTGTTAGTATTAGCCCCTCTGACCCCTCTGAAAGATAGAACGTGCGAATTCTGTAATCATTTATATGTTGAAAACGAGATACACTTTCTACTTGACTGTACATTATATAAAGATGAACGCCAAGAGCTATTTGATACTTTACAATTAGACAAGATATGTAAGAAAATGTCAAAGCAGGACATGTTTAAACACTTGATGTCATACAAGAATGAATGTACAGTAGACAAACTATGTAATTATGTTTCCAAATGTTTCAAAAAGGGAGAAGAAAGGGCAACTAACAGTAGATGATAGGTAGTTTATAGTATTATTGTAATGTATAGATTCCTAGCACTTTGCATTAGAATATAGCGTACCAGTATGAAATACTGACATGTTTTACATAATGGACATCCTCTTGCCATTAAGCCCATCTGGGCAAGAATATGCAATAAAGAGTCATATCATAAGCATATTTTGCTTGATTAGGAGGGGGGAGGCAGAAATAAAATAATAATACAGCTATATTTCTGCGAATTTTTATGCCTAAAACTCAAACCCTATGAAGATCGAATGCATATTCTTCAAATCGTTACAAGAGTGGAGAAATAATCATGGTTTATGCATGATTTCTATTTTGCAATTGAAGTTACAGTAACGCATCAGGGGGGGGGGGAATGATACTATCCCATCATCCTTTGCAATACACATTCCACAACACGTGTCCCAGATGGCTGACTGTCAGCACCAGGCTTGTCATGTTTCCTTTAAAAGTGCAGCAATGGCAACAATTTGACCAGTAATTTTTAGTTCTTTGAATTATCAAAGGACTCAAGTAGTGTATGAGGCTATCTGACTTTTGTAACTTATGTACAACTTCTTTGTGTCATAAACATTTATACAAACATTTGCTTCAAAAATGGTGCTCAAACTTCACCAAACTAAAGTGCTTTCTACTAAACTCTGTTGTATTGGTGATATTATACATCTTGTG
>NW_017804276.1:250076-306601 GCF_001625305.1 Branchiostoma belcheri | reverse complement strand
ATATTTTATATTATTTATGTAATAATCATCAACAAATGCAATTTTCTTCTGTTTCCCATGGGTGCTTTTTGGTGCATTTGGGGTTTTCTGATGCACAAGATGTATAATATCACCAATCAACAGAGTTTGTGCCTGCCGGGTGCCTGCCGGAGACCGACCAAAGAGGGTGACAAAATTTTTAACAAAATGCTACTGAAGGAAACTTTTAATTGTGACCACGACAGCTGATGCCCGCCCGACTCCTGAGCCCGGCCGGGACCGGCCGGGGCTACATCCCCGACGGGCACCGGCGCAATTGGGACCGAAGCTTTACTTAGCATTTACACATGCTTTAATCTGAGCTCAAAGATTGGCATATTCTTGTAGTAATGGAGTCTCGAATGAAAATGGATTAAGAACAGGCTTCTAACCTTCATCTTATTCTTCGAGAATTTCGTCCATGTCTTCCATTTCCCGTGTTTTCAGCTGTTCGGATTGTTCGTCCAGTTCCTCCAGAAGCACACTCACGTCTTCCACAACCTCCCTCAACTCTGAGTCAACCTCCCTCAACTTTGAGTCAGCTGGAGGGACAAACGGAAAGACGGGTGTGAGACACATGTCACAGATACAGTAAAGCGGCACTAGTTTTGTAGATGGTGCAGAAATTCATTCTTCCGTAACATTTTAGATACGTTAACAGAACATCAACTTAGGATAACGCTGGTTTAATTCATTCCTTATGCACAAATTTATTCTTCAGTAACGTTTTATATACTTTGGCAGTTAGGGCAGCGCTGGTTTAGTTTTTGATGCACAGCTCAGTAACATTTTTGATACACTGAAACACAATACAGACATCAATTTTGTCATATAAACCAGTACCATAGACTGTAACTCTAAATACAAGATCGTGTTGCCTGATGTAGACTTTCGTGCAGACGTGGAAAGTATTCGCGCAGACGTGGAAGGTATTCGCGCAGACGTGGAAGGCATTCGCGCAGACGTGGAAGGTATTCGCGCAGACGTGGTAGGTATTCGCGCAGACGTGGAAGGTATTCGCGCAGACGTGGAAGGAATTCGCGCAGACGTGGAAAGTATTCGCGCAGACGTGGAAAGTATTCGCGCAGACGTGGAAGGTATTCGTGCAGACGTGGAAGGTATTCGCGCAGACGTAGAGGGTATTCGTGCAGACATGGAAGGTATTCGCGCAGACGTGGAAGGTATTCGTGCAGACGTGGAAGGTATTCGTGCAGACGTGGAAGGTATTCGTGCAGACGAGGAAGGTATTCGTGCAGACGTGGAAGGTATTCGTGCAGACGTGGAAGGTATTCGCGCAGACGTGGAAGGTATTCGCGCAGACGTGGAAGGTATTCGTGCAGACATGTAGGCGTGTACTTACGGGCCTCAGTAGTATTGGTCTGTGGTACGTTCATTCTGCGCCTGCGCCGGCGCCTCCATCCCTCAGAGTCGTTAATTAGCGTTGCCATGGCAACGATCGTCACAAGCAGCAGGCAGACAAACAGCTTCATTGTGGGGCTGCAGATGAGGGAGGGATTTTTTTATTTTGATCGATTTATTGCATTGGTTTGTACATTAAACAAAACAGTACTAATAGTAGTAATGACAGTAGTAATACAAACCAAGGATAACAAGTAAAATCTGAAATTTTATACCTCCAGGCTTTTTATTGTATATTCTTATATGTAACCTGTTATGGATAGTCGATGGTGTTTAATTTTATGTGTTAGAGAAGATGCATGTGCACAACAACAATTGTTGCGCGCCGCAGGACTAGGGTTTTAAACAAAGAAAATTTATCGAGACCGGACACCCCTCTGTGCGATGGGTCATCTTCGTGGATGAGACCGACAATACCTAATACACGCCAAAGGTCAACGGTCGCGACCACTTTCACGCTCAAAGGGGTGTTCTGGGGCCACCATAAGGCACCATTTTCACACGATTTTATAACGTTAAACGTCAATTTTGTAGAACGACGACTCATACAGGAATGAATAGTTATTAGTATAGAATGGTTTCTGTCTGGGGTTATACTGCAAACATATTGCCAAAAGTTATCTATTTTGGTGATTACAACAACTGGGAAAATTACAACTCATTCTTATTATTGTGTTAAGACTACTCGACTCGGGTTAGACTAGCCAAAATGGTCCAAAAACGATTGCAACATGGCTACAGTCTTGACTAACCAGCTAGATACCAAAACCGGTTAATATATCTGACACGTATATGCGAAAAGGAAAGAGCGATTGAGTCAAATGCACTACAGAAAAAAAGGCCGTTTTGTGTGAAGTCAGTGAAGGCGCTTTACATGTGGTTTCCGCCGAAGCCAGTTTCAAGTGGCCCCATCTGAATGCTCCAAATCACATTAAAAGCGCCTCGATCCCAAACCACTTCTAGAGGTGGTTTCGAATCGGTTTTCCCGCATCGCGATTTGGGTGACTTTGCATGAACAAGGCTAAAATGTCCCACATCTCTATCGATAAAGGTGAGACATACGTAGAGGTAATTAGATATTCAAGGAAAATGTTACTCCGGCAATTGGATAGATTTTGGAAACTGTCCGACGGAATTCCAAGATATTCTCACAAAAACTGAACACGTTTTCAACTTCAGATTCTGTTAGTCACTGATTAGCAAATTGTAGTGGATGCTACTTTAAACGTCTGTATCTGTATCTGTATAGCCGGTATAACCGGCTTACGGCGTAACACACCAGCTTCGCAGGCACGCGGCGCGGCGGCAGCTGGCTACATTACACCGATCGACTTGTTACACCTAACCCTTGAACATCTAACTGTAGACATTGTTTAAAGCTATCTATTGACAATGTCCCTACTGTACTTGGTGAAAGTGAGTTCCACTCTGCGATAGTTCTAGGAAAGAATGAATTCTTGAACACCTCAATCCTTGGTTGATAACTCTGGTACTTGAAAGCATGGCTATTTCTTGTTCTCTTCTGGGCTGGTATTAGGTACTTAGTAGTTGGGACGTCCACCAGTTTATTACTAGTAGTCATTTTGTACATCATGCATAGTCTGGACATCTTTTTTCTGTCTTCCAGTGATGCCCACTGTTAGGTTCCTTTTCATTTCCGTGACACTAGCACTTTCTAGTCTGGCAATTTTCAAAATATATCCAGTTCCTTGAGTAACACCTTCCTTGTGTATATACTAGTACTTGGTAAGAAATGGATACTTACAGAAGTGCTGGGCAGGTAGATCACAGAACGACGTCACTCAGAGATCACGACTGGAGGAATGAATGAAAAGGACTCGCGGGAATGGGAATATATACTCCACCGTACAAGACAATTATGCAAAATAGTAAGCAGTATAGATTTTGGTAGTACAATAGTACAGTTTATTGTTGGTTGGTTGTCTGTTGATGATGGTACTATGGGCGTGTCATATGAGTGAGCCAAACGCCAGTGGAAGAGACAATGTGTTTCATTCAACCAGCTATAATATGCCTTCGCGGGTATGGGGTGGGACGTGCAAGTGTGTGTATATCTATTCAATTTCAATTTTACAGCATAGCAGGAGTACAAAGCACTCCTGGATTGCGTCGGCTTCACATATTGGATACAAGAAGAACACAGGGCAGTTATATACATACGGATACACAAAAGGACATGGAACACACACACACAAAAAAACGCTAGGCCTGCTTTTGACTATTATACAGTAGGATGTTGTATTGGAGGAACGAGTTATACAGTGTATTTGCATTATCTTGTCTTGACTTGTCATGGAAAGAGATCCAAAATGGCCTTCTGCTGTTTTACATGTACATGTCGACTTCCAAAAAATTGTCTTCACTTTATTTGCATATCAATCAATATCAATTAAGATCGCCGGACTCTAGTTTTCTCTATTTTCTTTAAAATGATGCAAAAATGAAATGACTGAAAATGATTTTGGAATACTGTATCAGCATAGTTACACAGTGAGTAACAATTTTCTTTCCCATGCAGACGATCACATTTCCTAAAAATGTACACACATTTATTCAAGGATTTTACATTTCTGTCAAGAAATTGTGTACAGTTGCAATTCACCAGTTTCCCATCCCCAGAATGCAACGCAAAAACAGGGTCTAAACCTCATTTGCATACAATGTAGGACAGGAAGGCATCGGAATGACTTGTTTTCCAGTGTGTTTTGAGATGTTGGGGCATTTTATGCTCAAATTTAATTAAATTACTATGGATTGAATCTGACAACAAATAGAGAATGAAGTCTTTGTGTTCTTTTCAACATAGAACATGTGGTTTGTAACGTTACATCATCATATATATCACTATAACGTTACAAACAACTCATTCGAAAAAATTCATTCTTCCTGTCCTATGTACAGGGTTAGACCCCCTGTTTTCGCGTTGCATTCTGGGGATGGGAAACTGGTGAATATCCGCATCAGCATTTGAAATCTAATATATTTGGTCACGTAGAGATGTCCATAGTTTGACCATCCTCCCTCTCCCCCTCATTCTGCTGACCACTCGGTGATTCTAAAAACTCCCTCAACTCCTTGTCAATCTTGTCCTCTGCTTCGCTCTCATTGGCTGACTGGGTGCTGGGGGCGGGGTCAGAGGTTGCAGGCGTTGAACCTGGTTGGTCAGTGGGTGTGGTTTCCATGGTAACAGGCAGGGTGGTGATGCCCATGGCCTTGCGGATGTCGGCGACCTTCGTGACGTCGGCTGGGGAAACCTAGGAGACATCGTGAGAATGCAATCAGTTTCAGGTCACACCAATTTAATTTGTTCGTTCTTGGATTTCTTTTAGAGAAAATATGAAGTGATGGCGAAAAAAAAAAAAAACAGGTCTAGGCATCCTATCATAGCCCCAAATGCTACGACAAGAGCCATGAAGTCAACACAAAAGGCTGGGTTAATATCTAAACAATGAATTTTGAACTTCTAATCAAATCACTGCATTGATAGATGGAAAAATCTTAACAACTAGGAAGAAAAGGACTTTCCTCAACTGCTTGGGGGGCAAAATATGAGCCTTTTTTAGTTGATCCCAGGACCAGAATCTTTTTTTTTTTTGCAAATCAGAAAAGAATGAAGAGGCGAATCTGAGAACCAACAAATAATATTGCTATAGCCTCATCATTCTAACAAGAAATCAGAGTTTTAAGACATCCAAGAAGTGTTTTGGGTTTTCATCACTGTCATGCTTACTAATACTTAATAGTCCTTACCTTTGAAGTAAGCTCTCTTAGTCCCTGGGTCAGTTTTTGTGCTGCAGAAAAGAAAAACAACAGTTGTTGCCATAATATGCACTAATTGTTATACATACAAACAATTGTAAATACATAATAATTATACATTAATTATTTACAGGATATATAAATCAAGATTCATAACATAGAGGTGTTTAATACAACGTAGTCAGGCTACATGTATCTATCCTGTGGCTTCAATTTCATCCCAAGAAAATACAGTTCATTGACTACAACTAATCCCATCTCACCTATCTGAAGTTCTTTCTGAGTTGGTCCGGGCACAAAGCTGAGGTTAGATGGAGGTTTGGCGCTCAGTCTCTCGTGCTGAGTCCTCTGTAGGTCAGCAATCAGGGCCATGTTCTCATCCAGGCGTTGTTGTACAGCACTGGAAGGTAAAACGTACAAAAAATTAAACAAGACTGGCAATAAAAACATACTTTGGCGACGGTGGTTGTTTGCATGGCACTGCCATCATTTCATGATTTTAAGGAAGACTTGATACCTGTTAAGTCTAGACAGATACAATGTACTCCTCCCCTGAGTGTATAGTGAACGAGCCCCGGGGTCACAGAAAGTAGGGCCATCCGGGGCAGAGAGGTCTTCCCAAGGGTTTCCAGGAATGTGGGCATAGATGTGGGACAGAGACATGCCTGTGGACATTCCATTCCTGTGGACAAAATGCCTGTACCATTCCTAGAATTCTTGCAAACTGCACACAATACTGTACCATTAGGCTCCTCCCTTAGACGACGCCAAAAAAAATACATGAATGTGGTGAATAATATTAAGTGTTATTACTGTAACACAATGCAATCTGTGCTCTAGAACCACTGAAAGGACAGCAATCAGAGATTTATATTTCATACCTCCATGAAATTTTGAGGTAAAAAAATTACAATATAGTATTGCTCATTTTGTGTGTCAAAGCTAGCAACTCCCATCACATTAAAAGTGACTGGCAACAGAGCTAGCTTCGAGTTTTCTTTTGTCCATTGCGAAACCTGGAAAGAACGGACTGTCTCTACCAGGCATTAGGATGGACCAGTAAAGAACATGTAACCATTCTTTAAACTACAGAAAAGTAAAAGTCCCATAGACTTTTCGAGGCTGTATAATCAAGTGTGTGGCATCAGATGGCGTAGTGGTAGATCGTTCGACTATGAAGCAGGGAGACCCGGGTTCGATTCCGAGTCGTACCCGGGACATGTCTGAACATGCGTCCCGACGCTGTGCCCTTGGGAAAGGCACTTTACACGACTTTCCTCACTCCACCCAGGTGTGAATGTGTACCTAACTTCGGTTGGGGAAAGTCATATTGAGGTCACCTTGTGGCGCCGAATGGCAGCCGCACAGACCCCTGCAACAGTTCCACAAAAATGTGGAGCAAATACATTGTATGTGTCATCATGTGTATTATTTGATTGTTGTTATTTGTATTGATTATTATGTGATACCCTGCATCAATTCAGCCGTTAAAGGCTGTGAATGCACGGGTACTGTTTGGACAATAAAAAACCGAATCAGTGGTCTGTTAATCCACTATGTCAAGGATAATATATATTGGAATGCAGACCTCAATCCCTCCCCCCACACATCTTTTGACCTACCAAACCCAGGTGTAAATGCACTCTATCTATGTGAACTTTAAACATAATTTGAATTGCACTATGGACAGAAGTAACTAACTTAAAGGCATTCAACAGTGCAGTTCTTACCTGGAGTCTGGCTCCCTTTTGAGTTCACTCTCTGTTGGAAGAGAAAAATGGAGGAAACATTTAAGAAATGTTAAGAAATTAGAGAGAGTTCAAAATTTCTGATTTTCCCATGGTGCAACAATGATTTCATGTATAAAACACTCCTTACCGAGTCCGTCAAGAAACGACATATCGATTCCCTCGACAGACAGTGACTTTAGGCCATCAAAGTCAATGTCTGACACATCTGCAAAAGATACAAATGAAAGAATGATACATTCTCAAATTTTCTAATGAAGTGGTCACATTCATTGCAGGCTATGATAGAATCAACTGCTGACACAGATCTAAGACAAGACACCTGTAGCATTAGCGATTCTGCCTCAGGTAGCAGGGCCAAAGTGAAAAATTCCTGGGAAGCATCTTTGAGGGCACATTTCTTCAGAAATAAGTATCATTGACACTTCAGGTATTAGATGTTGGTAGTACTTACCAAGGTGAATAACCACAGAAAATTTCAGAGACGTGCGATGTTGGGAAGTTCTTTTTTATTGATGTTGAAAATGGGAAAAAGTCACAAATTTGGCTTCAAAAATGGCAGAAAACATGCTCAAATATAGGGTGTAAATGACCCAATAATCTAAAAACTAAGTATTGTGCAGGTTTCTTCTTGCAGATATGCAATAAACTTAATAGGGTCATGCCATATACACAGTACTGACCTTGTCAGTCATGTCATACTTAATACATTGTACCTGCAATTAGTGACATTGGTTAAAAACTGATAGAAATTCTAGCTAAAAACAGGGCGGCAAAATGAACTTTTTTATTTCTTGGTCTACAGGGCTGGTTTTGGACTCAAAAGATGTGTTTTTGTTCCAAATGCATGAAATGATAAAAAATTTCAAATTCACCTTTCGATTTTTGTAATTTATGCAAATTTATGAAAGTGTCAAATTTCGCAAAAATGCTTTTCTGACATGTTCGTCCCTTCATATCTCATACCTCCCATCCCCGACAATCTCAAAAAGGCCTAATACAACATTCCCTATATTAGTGCTATCAAAATCAAAGCAAACTTGCTTAACATCATGAGCATTTCCAGATATAAGCTATATCCAATATTGACATTTGTTCCCACATGCCCCCCTCCCACAAAAATAATGCAACATGAGCCACTTTAGCCAACTCAAAACACCACTTCCAAAACATTAAGAACTTCAATATTTCACTTACAATGTCACTACATAGTACATATCAAATGTGATTGATAACAATAAGACAAAGTAACATAAAACCTGAGAAAAGAATGCCTAAAACTGGCATTTTGTTAAAAACGCCCCCCTCCCCACCTGTAACAATGCAACATGAGCCACTTTTGACAAACTTAAAATTGCACTTCTGATGGCCCTGGAGGCTCAGATTTTCACTGACAGTGTGGCATAGTGCTACATTTTGCTAACATAATGCACAAACAAACATATAGTATACATATCCTGAGAAAGGTACACTTTGAAATGTCACTTTTCACAAACCGCCCCCCCCCACCTGCCACGAGCCACTTTTGACCAATGTAAAAAAGGCACTTCTAATGGCCCTGTAGGCTCAAATTTTCACTCACAGTGTGGCATAATACTATATTCTACTCACATAATGCTCAAATGAACTTACTATATAGATAAATAGAGAACATTACACTTGAAGATGGCTTTTTTTTTCAAACTGCCCCCCCCCCCAGGCTTAGGCCTTATAGGCTATGACAACTTGAGACACTTTCTGTCAACCCAAAAGACAACTTTCAATGCAAGTAGAGGCACGAAATTGCACCCACAATGTGCTGTTATAGCAATAATAAGCCTATTGTACACAGAAACAGAGATAGCTGAACTTGAAATTGGCATTTTGTACTAACCGCCCCCCTCCCCACCCCACATGAGACACTTTCTGTCTACGCAAAAAACAACTTTCAATGGAACTTGAGGCATCAAATTGCACTTCCAATGTGATATAAGTATGCTCTATTGCAGAAATCAGTGACAGTGGTCTTAATAACCCTAGTGCACAAATCTAAACATGGCATTTTGTAACAGGTGCCTCCTTCCCTATATGCAAGGTGTGCCAACGGCATGTCGTCTTCACCGAAGTCTTCGCTGGAGCTGCATGGGTCCTCGTGACCTACAGAAATCAAAGCCACAAAAAGGGTATAGTTGGTTGTCATTATTAAGTAAGTTAATTCAGGAAACACAGCAATGTGACATCAGCACTTTGGAAAGGGAAGTACAGTCAAACCTGTCTATAGTGCCGATGCGATGGCGAACCCACATCGTGGGCCACTTCTGGGATGGCGAAGCTGCGCCAGAGGTGTCTCCTCGTCGCTGGATTCACTGCTCTCTGCTGGAGATACAGAAACAAAAGACATACATGTATTTAGCAATAAAAGACACATTATTTCAACATAATACAAAGTCACTGACTTGAGTGAAATAGCGTGTACGTGATTTCATTCAGCTCACCTATTTGTACAGCGCGACGTGACGGAGCTGCGCCATAGGAGTCTCCTTAGCTTGGATCTTTTTACAGGTGTGAGGGCATAAGTATGTTTGCGTGTAGCGAACATTTCCAGGACATCCCAGTTTGTGAGGGACTGGAATGTACATCATGATGTGGGAAGTCCATCTTCGTCTAGCCTATAAATCAGATAAATTACAGAAGGAAATGAATAATTGAACATACATAAAAAAAATTGAACATACATAAAAAAATTAATGAATTCCATACATGGTACTTAAAAAAGGTCCTACACACAAGCAATAATGAAATCACCACAATAAATCCTAGAGACAATATTTGTTTTATTCTGAACCCTGGAAGAATTTACCCCATGGCTAGTGAGTTTCTTATGTAATGGATACAAAATATATGAACACAATAAAATTTGTGCTACCACAGTCAATAAATGAATTTAAACCCAGAGAAATAAACTAAATTAGGAGTGCATAAAGTACGCAACATGTGGCTGATTCGAGATCGGGATACTATAGGCAAAAACTTCTTTCCCAAAAATGGTATGAATTATAAAACAAAACTGCAACTGGAAACATGTTGGTGCGCCCCCCTCCCACCGCCACCCCATAACATAACAAGAAAATGTTCTAAATTCGCCGTCTATTTACGAGGTACAAGACAAGGAAAATCTATCACATTGTCTACAAACTATATATGCGTGCTTTGACTGTAGCTTGAGTGAAACAAACTCGATTACGTGTCGAAAACTCACCGGAAAGTTACGTCCTTCATGCCTCTGGACAGCAGGGAAAATGGCGGCGCCTTGAAAACGACGTCTCTCCGACTGACACTCTCCGCGCCGATGGCCATCGCACGAACATTATTGCTTCTATGGCCACGAAAATCCACACAAATGTGAACAACACTGCTACCTACACACACATTCTATGCGGAGTTTGATATCTTTAAGAAATTTTGAGTTACTACGTGAAGAAAAATGACCTATTTTCAACACCGCACGCACTAACCCTGCACTGCACCAAGCTATCCCCGCATAGGCAAGTTGGTTTCTCCCAAATATTAGCTTTCAGAAGCTGGTCTTGGATTGGCTGTACGACTTATTTCAGCGAAGCGACGACCAATCAAAGTTAGTATTACATCTAGGCCCATTCTGGGCGCGCGCACTTTGAAATTGGGGTATAGGATTTAATACATTAGCGCAGGCGCCATTTTGAATACGCCGACGGCCGGCGCGGCGTGAAAACTGACTTATGTACGGTTTTCAAATTGCGATAAAACATGATATAGAGGGAAATACCAAACCAAACTTGGCAGACTTATAGAACTTTTTGCGTTCTTTCAGGTGATATGTTCGGATTAAAATAGAAATTCCAATTTCCTGGTTGAACATGCCATGAAAATGCCCCTGGTGTTTAACTTTCACTTTGGCCTCCCTACCTCAGGACTAAGAGGTTGGGAGTTCGAATCCTGGCTGATGTCGCTTACCCGACATGCACGCTACTGTTTAGGGTCGCAGTCCTTCGCACAGGACGTTAAGCCGTGGTCCACTGTTCATTGCGCTTGTCGAAAAGAGCTAGGGGAATTTCCCCGGTACAATGTACCTTTAAATACTGTACATGGAGTCTGTCTTCTCTGTCACGACCAGTGGAAGATTAGCTCTTCAATGAGCTAAACTGGATCGAGATCACTTTCACTTTTACATGAATTTACTGGCCATAATTATGCATGATTTTCTCTGATTTTCAAGAATTCCCTCAGTGCATGATTAAATGATAATCATATGACACATGTAATCAGACCTTTACTGCTTAATCCATATTGCCTAATCCAATAACCAAAAGAAAATTGGTGCAAAAACTTCTAGCTGGGAGGCTAGAAACATAATAAATTTGCCATCACTTACTGAAGTCCTCGCCACCACTTGTTATACTGCTCTCATTCTGTAAAACACAGGCAACCATGAAGTGAGTTTTCGGACAAGGTTCTAAGGTTCAAACAAATCTTACTGCTTAACTGACTTTTCTGCCCGAAAGGCCATGTTGATTTGATTACATGGATGTCATCCTCTGGGAACCCCCAAAACTGATGCGAGCGTGCGAATAAAAAACAAGTTTTGTAAGAAAAAAGTTTCTTTCATTATGAAATCTAAGTGGTCATGAAGGTTGAACAAATGACTCAGAGTATGTTTTGCCGAATAATCTACAGTAACTCTTCAAATTCATTTCTTTACATTTTTGTCTTTTTTGTTTGATTTTGGCATTCTACGACATTGGTATCAGTTTTAAATATTCTTTTTGCAACTTATGGTATACATGTATATTTGCTCATTTTGCAACTGTTTTGTACGATTTACATTGTGTACAATTCATGCCCGTGTGGATGTCATCCATATAATCAAATCAACATGGCCTAACAAACACTCCCAAAAGAGTTTTAAGATTTAGAACTTTATTCCACTGTGACAGCAGATTCCAAACAGAAAATAAGCATGTACCTGTTGGCAACTCTTGGTCTCTTCGTTGTTTGTTTCCTTCTTGACTTCTCCCTGGACAAACAAAATAAAGATATCTCACAATCTGTTGTCTTTTCACAGAACTTGTACTCTAAATCTTAAAAATATCTGCAGTGCTTTTTTCAGAGCGTTAAGTTATGACATCTTGAATATGTGATTCCAGTGTACATGTATTACCACAGTAGTAGAGACCTAATTTAACAACACTCTTTTTTTTTTCTTTCTCCCTGCAAAAATGTATGAATTTTACGTTATGTCACACTATTACATGAGGTTTGATCAATAGAAAACCCACCATGCAGAGGTTTGGGTTTGGGGTTATTTTTGGAATGTTTTTAGACTTTTTATCTGGGTTTTTTTTTGCACTGGAATTTTTCTTTCACCCAACCATCATACAGTATATTTACCTGTTCTCTGTGCTGTTCCGAGCTGTCCTGTGCTGTCTGCTGTTCCGACCTACTGGCTGTCTGCTCTGATGTAGAAACGTCTGTTTTCTGTTCTGTTACTGCTTTTTTCTCCTTTTCCGCTTTGTCTTTCTGTGGAACAAAAGAAACAATAATGTCTGCAATTCACAAAATTACATGTTAGCAACCATGCTGATTGATAATTAATTCATGACAAACAGCGACAGGAATAAATAAGAAAAAATTAACCCTGGTGGGACAGGAGTTATCATTTGCCACTCAATAAGGACATATTTTGCTGCTTGCATTTAGATTCTGTATTTACAATATAGAGGCAATCAAATGATTCAGCAAATAAAGTCTTAGACTTAAGAACTATGTTTTAATATTAAAATCTGACACGTTTCTATACCACACAGCGCAGTTTACACTTGTCTACCAGTCTTACATACAATGTAAGGCTTTCTAGCCTGGCTTCAAGTAGTTTGTCTGTACATGTACATTGTACTATGTTCTTTACCCGCCTCATGGACCCTGGTAGTTGCCCATCGATACTGTGTACTAAGCGCTTGAACTGTCAAAATTACCACCCACCTACCTTGCAACCATCATTACTAGCTTGAACAAATAAACCTATAACTAAGTCACTCAAAACAACATTTCCTTACCCTGGAGTAAAAAAAAAATATAACAATTTGATATGTACACAGACCTCCAGGAGTTGTTTCATGGCCTTGGAGTGCTCGCCTCCTGTGAGAGAGTCCAGAAGATGGTCCACCACGTGTACAGCATCTGCACCTGCATCCTTCACAAAGGACAGTATGCTGGGGTAGGGACAGGGAAACATGGTTAGAAGGTGACCTGGTTAGGATTGTTGAGACATCAATCACATCAAAATGACATGACATCAAAATCGTATGATGGCCTATGACAAATGTGGCTGCACTGAAATAGGGCTCGAAATTAATGGTGTCCTGATGGCCAGTGACCACTAAAATTCAGGCCGGGACAACTAAAAAGACACTTTGGGACATTTTTTGGACAATAGAAAAATAATCAAAATCAAAATGGCAGCCCTTTTTTTTGTTTATCAGGCACATGTCCTGGCTTTTGGATCTGGAAAAGTCCCCCCAAATTTCCTGTCTATTTGCAATTATAGTGTGCCTGGGAGTCAGAACGTATGCAAAATAATACTTTGTGAGACTGTGAGACAATACTTTGTGAGATTGTGAGACTTGAACCTAAACATTTTTACAAGTCCGGAACCGGCCCAGCGAACTGGTACACAGCACTAACTTGCTGTAAAGACTTATCTAGTGTAGACTGTATGCATGATACCTCTGTGCGTACTGCACCCCGGCTTCATCTCCGTAAGTTGACAGCAGAAGATCAGACTCTTCCTTACTCAGGTTAGCGAACGTGGAGTCATACTGAGGGGCGTGGGTTCCAAACGGTCCATACATCAAGTATGACACTGCAGGGAGAAAATCAGCAGACGTAAGTCAGTCAATTCTATGTGAAAATAGGATTTAACAATTTTGATTCTCCCTAGAATAATTTAAAACTGAACAGAAATTTTTAGAATATGATAAAAAATGTCGTGTGCAATAATTCTGTAGTTAATATAATATCAGGTCATACCAAAAACTTAAAACATGGTACATACTGCTTTCGCTTCTTAACACTCACTATATACATGTATATATGGGTAATGGGAAGAGGTGAACACAGACTAGCCCCCTGCTGTAGTGCTTCCACATAAGGTTTATACTTATAGAAATGGAACTTGTGCTACCCTTTGCACCATGGTGTGTTTAAAGGACAAATACACTAATTACCTCTGGGGGAGGAGACATCCTTCCGCGGAAGGGTTTTGTGAGAGATTTAGATTTTCATGTTCGCAGCTGTTTCTCACGTTTGGGTGGACAAATTCTTTTGAGACTCGGTATATGTTTTGCTATTGGGCTGCAGATGATGCACGTTCTTTTGTTTTTATTGTATATGTGTTTTCTGGCGTGAAAATGTTGCCTTTTGGTGGCCCCAAAACACCCCTTTGAGCGTGAAAGTGGTCACGACCGTTGACCTTTGGCGTGTCAAAGCTATTCTCGGTCTCGTCCAAGTATATGACCCCTCACACAGAGGGGTGTCCGGTCTCGATAAATTCTTTGTTTAAAACCCTATATAAAAATATACAATAAAAAGCCCGGAGGTATAATGTCTCAGATTTTACTTGTTTTAGTTTTGGTTTTTGACCAGAATCCATGTTCACATTTGATGCCTGCCTATTCCACCAGAAGGATGCTGTGACATACGGTCCTCTTAATATAATCTAAATTAACTGTCTATGAAATCACTACTCTGTTAACGTTAGTACATACATGTGTAAAAGAACATTTCCAAGAAAAGAAAAGTGTAAAGAAAGTCCATCTACAATCACGACATTCGTCATATCTTATCCGAAAGACATACATTGTAGACAGCCTATGCCACCACAGCCTCCTGGTTGAATAGGCAGTCATCAAACTTGAACATGGATTTGGGTCAAATATTACCCCAGTATGTGTGCGGGACTGGTATGTAGAAACCAATGGATCAGGTTTTTAAATAGGATTTTGGGTTGAAAGGCACCAAAACTGAAATTACTTAATTTGAATTCGAATGTCCTTAAACTAACAATTATAGTAAACATCCCTTTACAGGGTTGTGTGTTCTCTGACCTGGAGTGACCTTGTTCCTCTTGTCCTCCCTGAATCCAGGCAGTGAGCTGGTACCAGTGCTGAGTTTCCCCACCAACATGCCCAGGTTCACTGTGTGGACCTCATCTCCAGCTGTGGGCATGGGGCAAGCATGTTAGAACCAGAAAATTACAAATTTGGAGGTACACAATGTACGTGTTATGTTACCTTTTCAAAAATCACTGATTGAAGAATATTCTACTAGATATAGAATTTATTAATGTTTAAATCAAAATGATATAGCCCAACAACCAACTGCTGTGTTTACCAATACCAGGATATTCTTTCTCAAATCGGATACATTCATGTATTTAGTGATCAGCCCCTGCAACTCTGTCCTGCAACTTACTACATAATGTAACCCAACACCACAAGGTGTCTGCTACAGCACCAGTTACCACAGTGACAGACATCTACATTGTAGTCTTTCAGGTCTCTAATAATAGCCATTGGTCCATTACAATACAATGTACATACAAGTTCTTGTTTGTTTTCACAACTAAAGCATTTGATTGAATGATTGATTGATTGATTGATTGATTGATTGATAATAAATGACTTCCTACGTTCTGTTGCAGAGTCGGGGTTGACCACAGCGAGGGTGGTGTTGCCTTCCTCATCTCTTCTCAGGAATCCAATCTGTTGGGGGAAGCCACAGACACGTAGAAAGTTACCCAGTAAATCAAGCATAATGATGACTACAGTACTGTTAAAATGGTAATGTTTTTCATGTATATTTTTTTCTAACTTTATAAGTACTAGTATATGTAAATCCAGTACATGGACCAGTGCAGGTTAGGTGCAGGCAGACATCAGAAATACCTGCACAGCTCCAATTTTACCTGCACTAACCTGCATATACCCAGTACATGGACCAGTGCAGGTTAGGTGCAGGTAGACATCAGAAATACCTGCACAGCTTCAATTTTACCTGCATATGCACGTGGGATTTCCAGCCCCACAGCCTCTCACCTTGCTGTTAGGACACCTGCGGGTGAGTTTCTTGTGCACGTCCTTGGCTGCCTCCTTCACCTGAGCGGCTATCTCCTCAGGTGTCATCCCGTCCTCCAGCTCCGGGCCGAGTGCAGCCGCAACCACCGCCTTTTTACTGAGAAACAAAAGTTAAACAACAGCTAGTGATGTGTACCTAAACCCACATTTAGGTTAAGGTCCGATTTAGGAATAACTGCTTAGATTCGTACCCAGAACCTTTACTTAGATTCTAGTCAACAATCCTAATCACAAGAGCACCTTGCCACCTAAGTTTAAGTAAGGGATAATAACCCACCCCGAGGTGAACATGGTGTGATAAAGCCTTGTCAGTTGCTATAACCACCGAATTAAGCCACCGAGTGAGCGCAGCAAACAATGTCATAAGCCATGTGGAATGGAGCCTTCTGATCGGTCAACGTCACCCGGCTATATGATAATTGTGTATTAATGCACAACATGTATAGGACCACAGGAACAATATAGCTGAATATGTCAAGCTACTTGTGGAGACAGATTATCATTAAGTCAGAGTCTACCTGGACTTCTTGGACTTGGACTTCTTGGTCTGCGGAGTGAGGAAGGTGAGTTCCCCTGAATCCACCGTGTCCACGTCAATCATCCCTGACTCCTCCCCTGTAGTATCCTGATCTATCATGGACATGTAGCCGATACTTCTGTACATGGACGCTATCTTATCCTGGGGGAAACAAAAACAAGAAATTGCACAAAATATTTAGAGCTTAAAGGTATTTCCTTGCTTGATTTGTTAGGCTACAGTAAGTAAATTTTATGGATGACATTAGCACAAGAATTTTTGTTGCCCTCTGACAGTGGTCAACATGCCTAAAATGGGCAAAGATGTCTGTTGCCATGCCAGAAGGTGGATGGCAGATAACTACATGTATAAAGAGAGCGGCTCAGAGGAGAAAGAAAAGGCTCTGATTTAATGTTTGTTTTGTTTTTTTACTTTGATACAGTGATATGTGATGCTGGCTGTGTGATGTTCCCACTGAATCAAAACCATTTGTACAATGATTGAGTCAAAATTTTAAAATGTAGGAACTGTTTTCTTTACCCGCCTTGTTTTTTTCCGCCCGCTCACATTAGATTTGGAGTCTGCGGAGGATGTCATCCATAAAATATACCTGCTGTGGCCTAACTAAGGAAACAAAAGGAAACACACATTCAAACAGACAATTTGAAGACAAAACCCCTTAGTTCAATATCTTCTCACTATGAAGACTGTCTGAATGACATGATTTTTTCTCACCTTGCTCATCATCTTCACCCCGATGTTCAGCAGTTTCTTGGCAGCCTTGTAGTAGATGGTCTCGGGATGGTTGTAGATCATGGCATTGTCACACATCACTTTGAAATCATTCTACATGGGAAGCACAAAAATATTCAGTGATCAAATTGAGGACAATCTGGCAAACCCAAATTTTGTACCATTCAAGTACAGTCTTTGTCAAGGAATGAGAGATCCATAACTTCTGTGATGTCAGGGTATGCAGATGACACATACCAGTAGTGACTCCGCACGCCATGTATCATAGATGTAACAAACTGCTTCTACATGTACTTGTGGCATATTGGTAGATCGTTCGACTATGAACCAGGGAGACCCGGGTTTGATCCCAAGTTGTACCCCGGATAGTGATGCATACCGGTTCACTGGACTTGGATCCGGACTTGTAAGAATGTTTAGGTTCAAGTCCAAAAAAACCTAAAAGTCAAGAACCGAGTCCAGACCTATTACCATAAAAGACCATTTCACATACCCCTTTTCTTTCCAAACCACCTAAAACCTTCCGTAGATTGCAAAATCTTTGCTGCAAAATGAAGAAAACATTGCCATCGGGCATCGTCAAGTACCGGCCTCCATATATGCATGTTAAGTGGCCAAAGTTTCACCCAGACAACATTGCAAGGTTGCCAACATGCAATTTTGCATATGCCATGGGTTTAGGTCCGGACTTACACGTCCGTAACTGAACCTAAACCTCTGGACTTGAATCCGGACCTGTACCTAAAATTGGGTTTAGGTATGCATCACTAACCCCGGACATGTCTGAACATGCGCCCCGACGTTGTGCCCTTGGAAAAGGCACTTTACACGACTTTCCTCACTCCACCCAGGTGTGAATGGGTACCTAACTTCGGTTGGGGAAAGTCCTATTGAGGTCACCTTGTGGCGCCGAATGGCAGCCGCACAGACCCTTGCGACAGTTAAAAAGAAAAAAAAAATTGTGGAGCAAATATGTATTATCATATTGTGTATTATTTGATTGTTGTGATTTGTATTGATTATTATGTGATACCCTGCATCAATTGAGCTGTATAAAGGCTGCGACTGCACGGGTACTGTTTGGATAATAAAAACAATTGATATTTTATAAATAATACTGAACCGTGGATTGATCATTCTCGTGACAAAGACTGCAGTCAAAAATTTCTTGTGTTGGAAAGCTCAGTTCAAACTTGTTTCATGAAGACATTCCTGCTTACTCTGAACTCCTCTATTGATGAGTACTCGTCGTTGACCAGTTTCTCCTTCATGGTGCTGAAGTCCATGGGTCGCAAGATGATCTGGGAGTAGCCTGGAGCAATGGCATCTGTCACCGGCCACGCAAAGAACTGATTCACGTCTTTCCTGTAAAAGGAATTTCTTTGTTAACCAGATTTGTTCATTTTCTACACTGCCTGCATTGTTTGCTTCATAAACAAACTAGTCTAAGAGTTCCACGATCTCATACCTTCGCCAAATGATGCCTTTATGACTAAGAAATTTTAGATTAATCCCCCTGATTGTGCAAATAGGATCCTCAATCCTTGCATGAATTATATATGTTGATCATATTCTACACCAAAAGACAGTCTTATCGTAACAAAGAATGCCAATATAGTATTTCCTAATAAATTATGCAAATGAGGCCCTTCTTGAATACGTTATGTTTAATGATGTTCATCTTCACTTAACTTTTAAATGCCTATTTTAAATTTGAAATTCCAGGCAATTACCACAATTATATATCATAGAATTATATCATTTTCTCATTAATTATGCAAATTAAGTCTTCATTTGCATAATTGATATGTGCCTGTGCCTTTTCTCGTTCTTAAGTACATATGTCACCCACCTTTGAAGCTGTCTGTGTAGATTCTCAAGACATTGTCGGAGTGGCGTATTGTCATGGTCTGTGAGGAACAAAAAGTAGTCTTTGAATTTGAAACACACGTACACTTCAAAGAAGCCACATGACAAGCTTCACTGGGTCAGTCTACTGAGGAAGACCAGAGTGACTGGTCGAAAGCTCTAGGTGAGAGAATTTTTGTGTTGGACCAGAAGTTTTAACTCTAAACATGTAACTACCAACACAGATGAACTTTCATGATAGTACCTTCTCTCTCCTTCATGCGACATGTCCTGACCCCTCTGTTAGGTGTGACTGGCTTGTCCCCCAGGCCCGGCACACTCAGGGCAGGCTGTTTGGCAGCAGGAGCCTCCACATCCAGACTGCTGTCAAACTGGTCCCTGCTTCTCTTCTTATGTTTCTCCTGAAATTACATTTACACCACTTGTTTATTCATCAAGAACTCAACTTTATTATAGTATACATTGTAGTCCCAGTAAATCAATCAAATTGGTGCACTTGATTTCTCATACAATAGATCATTTCTTTTTATCTGCATAGTATTACATGTATCTCAGGCCTCGAAATTCCTTTTTGAGAATAGGTGCAATGGTGCCTAAAAAATTGGGTGCATAAATTTTTTTCGGTGCACTATTTAAGATAACAGAATGTCAGCAAAAACTAAGTAAGATTTATTTCATAAGAAAGTGTTATAACAATGATCTTATTATTTATTATTTTTCTAAAAAGAATATGCTGTATACTACAAATTAGTACAATACATAGACCTACGAAAAAAAATATTTGGGTGCAGGTGTACCCACAGAAAATAATTGGGTGCACAGCTCCAAACTTAGGCACAGCTCCAAATTTGGGTGCACTAAGGTGCACATAAGTCAAGTCAAGGTGCATATGCACCCAGTATTTTGAGCCCTGTATCTAAACTTGGAATATAGATGGATGAAGGAATTTCGGAAAAAAAATGCATTGATCTCAGCATTAATCATTGACTACCTTTTCTTTTGACTTTGTTAGGCTGAATTCCTCCACAGGCCTCTCTTTCTCATGGCTGTGCTTCTTCTTCTTCTTTTTCTTCTTGTTTTTCTTCTTCTTCTTGTGGTGTTCGGGGTCGGGTTCGTAGAAGCTGGGAGCCACTGGGGGAGACTTCCCGTAACTCACCTGCTGCCCATCTCCACCGCTCACCTTCAGAACAAGCTTCAGGCCCGGCTTTTCTGGAAGGAGCAAAGCAAAGCAAGGTCAGGTCTTGTGTTTAGGGTAAGGCCACAGCAAGTAATTTTTATGGATGACATCAGCGCACGCATTAATTTTCTCCTGATTTGGGAAAACAAGAAATATTTTTTGCCTTGTGACAGTGGTCAACATGCCGAAAATGGGCAAAGATGTCTGTTGCCATGCCGGAAGGTGGATGGCAGATAACTATGAAGAGAGGAGACAAGAAAAGGCTCTGATTTAATGTTTTGTTTCTTACATTAATGCAGTGATATGTGATACTGGCTGTGTATATGTGATGTTCCTACTGAATCAAAACCATTTGTACATGTACAATGATTGAGTCAAAATTTTAAATTGTAGGAACCTTGTTTTTTCGGACCGCCTTTTTTTTTTTGCTCGCACGCAGTAGATTGGAGTCTGCGGAGGATATCATCCATAAAATTTACTTGCTGTGGCCTAATGTCTCAGAGTCTGAAGGTTCTGGGTTCAAATTACTGGCCGGCTCCAGTATTGTATTTGTATTTTCTCACATGACACAGGCAAAAATGAGTACCTAGCTTTAAGGATAGCGGTATCATGACATCTCAAGCACGTTAAAAATGCCACAAAGATTTGTTTTCTAGGGGATACATACATATTTGGTAAGGTATATGTAAATTTAACGTTATATCAAATTATGATTGTATTAATAATGAATAAATTTTGACAAATTGTATAATATTGATACCAGAAAAAATACATGCCATATACACTAGTTACATGACATTTGATGAGCACTTATGTCTTATGCTGACTTTCATGTTCAAATTTACTAGTATCTCACCTGTATTATAAACTGTAAGCTACCTGCTGTACGTACGTGTAGTACCTGCAGGTTTGCTTTGTTGTGCCCCCCTCCCCACCTTCTGAAAAGAAAATACAAACCTTCTACGATCGGTCGCTCGCCTCTATCAGACTTGTGATGCTTCTTGTGCTTCTTCCCCATACTTCCGACGATCCCTTTCAATAGAAAAGTCGCTATCTAAACCCTAAACAGCAACAAGAACTTCAACTTTAAAACAAAGAACACATCAAATGGGCAAATCGACGATGCTTTTGGCGTACTCTCGTGTTTTCTCGTGTACGGGGAAGTATCGCGAGAGCGAAAGTATGAAAAGTGCCCACGGTAAATTTTATGATTCCTGAAATTTATTTACCAAGATTTATATATCAGCTGTTCTTACTTTTTAATTGAGGTGATAGATAGTTTTTTATCGATAGATATTTTTATTGATATCTGTATAATTTAAAATATTCAATGAAAATTGCTATTACGTTCCAAAAGTGCTTTGAGATTCTAGGAAAATTTAGGCTTAATTTCTTCTAGGCGAAGACACCTATGTTAGGGTCTTCCAAAAATGGCGGCCATTTTAAACTAGTTTGACGTAGGTCTGATTTTTGGAGCGATTTTTCCCGTATTTTACACGTAAATATCACAGAACCAGGGTAGCTGAGGATGGAGACCGACCAGACGTATCTTAACGGCGTGGCTGAACTCGAAGAAGCGCTTCCAGATCCTTCTGCGCCCGTTGTGCATGTGGAGATTTGTCAGACTCCTTGCAGGTAAAAATTATGGAAGGACCATGTACACAGGAGAACTTTTTGAGCCCAGTGTTCTAGCAGTGTACAAAATCCTTTTTTGAACCAGGTTGCCCAGTGGGCAACCTACGGCAAAAATTAGGTTGCCCATCAGAATTTTATAATTAGGCCACCCCACCTATAAGTTACTACTAACTTTCTTCAAATTAAGTAAATTATGTTAGTATTGTTACATACATATAAAAGCCTTTGACAAAATTTATATTTCTAACAGCCTTTAGTTAAGAGGTGTAAAATTATTATCAGGCCTTTTTACTTAGTAATCGTAATTAGCAAAAATCAGCGTAATTCATAATAGGAAATTAGCTGCAAATCATAAGTCTTAATCAGCTCTGAGACTTTACACGTAATACGTAATCGGTGACGAAAATTAAATGCGTATTTCGTAATCACTGGTGTGGCCTAAGAAAGTGTCACAAAAATAAAACCTTTCTTGTATCATTTGTTCTTTTATTTTTCAATTATGATTAAAGTAAACCTTTGTCAATGTGTGTTGATTTCTGTGCAGCACCGTCCGTGCTAACGTAGTGAAGGAGCGAGTGAGAGCCGTGTTACAGAGACATAAGCTGGTGTACGGGGACCTCACCATGACAGAGTTTGACGACACCTTCATGAAGGAACACATCAAGTCAGTCTCCATATGTGACACTGATGACATATCTTCTGCACACAAGGGCAAGAAGGTTGGTATATATACATTTACTCCAAGCAGAGGTTTAGGCTTCAGCTTGAAGCTGATTGGTCAAATTTAAATGTTTGTCAGAGTATTATGGACTGTCGGCAACCCGCAGCAGGATGGATACATGTAGATCACGTTCCTATATGACGTGGACGGTCTCAGAAATTTCCAATTGCCCCGAAATTGTCCTGAAACATATAGTTTCAATTGTCCCGAGCTGAAAATTTAGTGTGATTTGACACTGGGACAATGTTAATTTCGAGCCCTGGTAGATTGTTATTGGTTATGTAGTAAGAAAAATACCATATGTGATTTATATGTGCCAATCACCTGTTTCACCTGTTCCAGGCGTTTAACCTGTTTGATGCCAACCTGCTGCTGCACGTGTTCCAGCTGCACGAGGGCGGGCCGGGGTCGGAGGAGGTGGATGATGATGATAACGTGTCTGCGGCCAGCCACTGGCTGATGCCTAATGGTTGGTCAATGTAGTTCCAGACAGAACACGTACAAATACTTTTTTGAATCAGATTGTAATGTGGGCAACCTACGGCAAAAATTAACCATCAAAATTTTAGGTTGCCCCACCTATAAGTTAGTTACTACTTTCCTCACATTAAGTAATGTTACGTACATAAGCCTTTGACAATATTTCCGTTAGTTAACTGATACTAAGGCCACACCAATTTAATTTGTTGGTTCTCGGATTTGCCTCTTCGTTTTTTTCTGATTTGCAAAAAAAAAAATTTGATTCTGGTCCTGAATCAACTGAAAAATGCTCATGGTTTGCCCCCAACAGTTGAGGAAAGTCCTTTTCTTCCTAGTTGTTACAGTTTTCCCATCTATCATTAGTATCAATGCAGTGGTTTGATTAAAAGTTCAAAATTCAATGTTTAAATTTTAACCCAGTCTTTTGTGTTGACTTCATGGCTCATTCCGTAGCATTTAAGCCTATAATAGAATGCCTAGACCTGTTTTTATTTTTATTTTTTTTCGCCCTGTCGCTTCATATTTTTTCTGGAAAAATCCGAGAACCAACAAATTGAATTGGTGTGGCCTAAGTAATAGCCATTAATACCTAAAATTAAAAAGCATCTGCTGGATACAGTTGTGCATTCTTAAAATTCAGGTAGCACACTGGGCTACATGTACCTAGGTTCAAAAATAGGTTGCCCCAAGTAAATTATGTTGCCTGGGGCAACTGGGCAACCAGGTATTTTGCACGCTGAGTATCATGAAAAGGTTCATTCAAACACTTAAGATAAGGGTACAAAAGGATCAGAATTTCAATAATTCATTTGCATTTGCAACAACAGTGTCCCAAAGATGGCAGGCCAAAGGATGAAATGATATTGGGACTTTACAACAGGTTAACAGCATTAACATAAGTAACATAAAACATCATTTTAGGCATTAAAATTGTTAATATTATCATTAGGAGGACTTTATTAAAAAAATATTGTCATCAATATACTTGTAAAATCATCAAACATTTTTGAGTTCATATTGATATCATTACAGGTAACCACACAGACCTAAGGTATGACTAAAATATACATGTATCTGGAATCCAACAAATATGGCAGTGTTACGTATTACATGTATTAAGCAGACGGATCATAAAGGGAAGAGCACTGTTCTGATAACGATCAGTTCTGCTGCGGGGAGTGTTCAGTTTATGCTGATCTGGTTTGATGTCCACTTATTGCACCTCTGTCCACTGTCGTCTTCAATGACCACTGTTGCCTTCATCAGGATGATTAATGACCAGTCATAAATATTGACAGTGTTGTTCAATTCCCACAGCTGACTTTGATGGTATCTGGGACAGCCTTATTTTTGACAGTGATGTAAAGTTAGAGGTGAGTGAACATTTATTAAATGAAATTGAAAGAGATGGTAAGGCCCATGTATATTTTTTGATTGAGGCTGCAGGCGTAGGGGCAGTGGGTATTAATCCACTGTCTCTTGGTCACAGTATTTTTAAGGCGGAGCTGCCATGTTGATTTTATTATATGGATGACATCTGTGCGCATAAATTTCCGGCTGTTTCTACAAAAAAAAGTTTTCTACATTGGGCCATGTTGATTTGATTATATGGATGACATCCACGCGCGCATGAATTTTCAGCCGTTTCCAAAAAAAAAAAAAAGTTTTCAACCATACTGTAAATCGTACAAAACAGTTGCAAAATGAGCAAAAATATACCATAAGTTACAAAAAAATTAATAAAAACTATACCAATGTCGTAGAATGCCAAAATCAAACGAAAAAAGACGAAATTGTAAAGAAATGAACTTGAAGACTAGATTATTCGCCAAACCATATTCTGTGCCATTTGCTCAACCCCCATGACCACGTAGATTTCATAATGAAAAGACTTTTTTTTTGGCAAAACTTTTTTTTTATTCGCACGCGAGCATCAGTTTTGGGGCTCCCGGAGGATGTCATCCATATAATCAAATCAACATGGCCTTGCTACAAAACAGATGCAAAATGAGCAAATATATACCGTAAGTTGCAAAAAAAAATATTTAAAAATGATACCAGTGTCGTAGAATGCCAAAATCAAACTAAGGGACAAATATGTAAAGAAATGAATTTGAAGAGTAGATATCATTTGCCAAACCATATTCTGTGTCATTTGTTCAACCTTCATGACCACGTACATTTCATAATGAAAGTAACTTTTTTTTGCAAAACTTTTTTTTTCATTCGCACGCGCGCATCAGTTTTGGGGTTCCCAGAGGATGTCATCCTTATAATCAAATCAACATGGCCTTACCTATTTTACACCTGGGTTGATTGAGTAAAGTGTGCATGTCTTTCCCTGGGCACAATGTCTAGCTAGGAATCAAACCCGCAACCTCTTGGTCTCTGTTTGCTATTCTATAGCCACAAAGTTTTAAGTACAGTACTAGTAATCATGGTTATTTCTCTTCCCTAGCTGCTGAGATATGCCTACACAACTCTACTGTTCTCAGACAAGGGTGTTGATTCTAACGTCATCTCATGGAACAGAGTCGTGCTGCTGCATGGTAGGAAACATATTTTCTTCACATGTACACCAGATGAGATTTGTAAGCAGTGTGGCAAGTCACGTAGGATGACTAAATTTGTGAACTTGGATGTCTGATACTGATGAGATATACGAACCGAGGTAGTGTTTAAATTTTGTATACATTGTATATATTTATATTGTAATTCTACGATTGATTGTAACTGAACTGAAGAATTTGCAAAGACCCCTGACCTACCTCCCCTTGACCTCTTGAAAAATGGCTTAGGCCGAAGAGTTGTACTGACACACACATCTAAGACTTAGTGTACATTTCAAGGTTAAATAAAGGTTGAAAAAAAAAAATGTACAAATTACTTTTTTGAACGTCAAAAATTAGGTTGCCCATCAGAATTTTAGGTTGCCCCGCAGGGTTGGACAAGTTTTCAAAAATCCACTTGCCCTACCGGGCAAGTACCTGGTCATTTCCACTTGCCCGAACCAACTTTTCACTTGCCCAAAATATGACGCATTTATATTCATTTTACTAGCAGAAAGGAAATTATTTTATTATAGAAGAGTTTATTTATTGGATGCTTTATTCATCAAAACTGTTCGAAACTTGATCGAAATAATGCAGGGGCTATACTTTGCATCCCCAAAATTTACTTGCCCAATCGGGCAAGTACAGGGGGATATTCACTTGCCCGAACAGTACTTTTACTTGCCCTGGGCAAGTGGGCAATGGGACTTGTCCAACCCTGCCCCACCTATAAGTTACTACTTTCCTCAAATTAAGTAATGTTACAAACGTACATTGTAAGCCTTTGACAATATTTCTAACAGTCTAATAGACTGATACAGTGGTGCAAGCCAAGTGGGCATGATTGGGGGGGGGGGCATTCCAAAATTCAGGTAGCACACTGGGCTACCTGGGTTCAAAAATATGTTGCCCCAAGTAAAATTTGGTTGCCCGGGGCAACTGGGCAACCAGGTATTTTGCACGATAGTAAGTCGTACAGGATTTTTTTCACAGCATAGGGGTCAGGTTCAGAAGGGCAACTTTCATGGCGCATTGAGTCCCAAAAACATGACCACAGTAGGGGTCTGGTATTCCTCCCCCAAAAAATTTTCAAACTCATAAGCATCTGAGACACTTTTCTTGCTTGATGAGGGTCAGATTTTGTGAATTTAAGGTTTTCCCTTTGCTATAGCTTCATTCTATTATATTTATTTTTTTTGCAAGATTTATGAAGGTTCTCCCCCCCCAAAACACCCCTATGCTGTTTTAAAGACATCATAGGGCACACAGCATAGGAGAACACTGTTGTACTGTAGGGATTTGTACCACTAAAATTGTATAGTGCAGACTTCCAAACATTTTCAAAGTTCATGGTTGAAAACTTTCTGTAGTACATACAGTAATGATATATTGGAAACTCATATTGAAGTGGTCACCACAGGAATAAAACTACTGCGAATATGTCAACATTTATGTTACACTTGTAATTTTGCTGTTTGACATTTCCAGGTCCCCCAGGCACAGGAAAGACTTCGCTATGCAAAGCTCTGGCTCAAAAACTGTGTATAAGGCTCTCTGACAGGTACATTGTACATTTTAGTACAAGTATTCTATTACCTGAATGCCTAACCTTCATCGACGAGGTGTAGGATTACAATGTATACTAGAGAAGAAACATTTGCAAAGCAAATCCATATAATGTTTACCTTCGGGCATGGTCTGCTCTGTTAATTTTTTCTCAAACACATTCACATGCATGTACTAAGTACATGTATATGGTGACAGGAGCAGAGCAGACCATGAAATTGCAACATTATGTAACCCAACACCAGTCAGACAGACGTCAACAAATCATGTCATTGGTCAGGTCCACTGAATAAGAAGAAGAAGAGGAAGAAACTGAGTAAAAACAATTATAGTTTTCCTTAGGCCACACCAATTTAATTTGTTGGTTCTCGGATTCGCTTCTTCATTTTTTTCTGATTTGCAAAAAAAAAAAGATTCTGGTTCTGAATCAACTCAAAAATGCTCATATTTTGTCCCCAACAGTTGAGGAAATTCCTTTTCTTCCTAGTTGTTACAGTTTTTTCCATCTATCAATGCAGTGGTTTGATTAAAAGTTCAAAATTTATACTTTTTACCCAGCCTTTTTTGTTGACTTCATGGCTCATATTGTAGCATTTGGGGCTATAATAGGATGCCTAGACCTGTTTTTATTTTTTTTTCGCCCTGTCGCTTCACATTTTTTCTGAAAAAATCCGAGAACCAACAAATTAAATTGGTGTGGCCTTAGGTAAACATAATTATGATAAGAGAATTGCTGTGAAGTTTCCAACAGTCTTGCTGATTTGTGTGTTTTGTACACAGGTACAGCTATGGGCAGTTTATCGAGATTAACAGTCACAGTCTGTTTTCTAAGTGGTTTTCTGAGGTGAGTTATTTTGTCTAGTATTGTTGCTGATGTATTAAAAAAAAGACAGATTTTTTTGTTCTGGAATTACAGTACATGTACGTTTGATTCCAGTCTTGGAAACACAATTGTCCTTCTATTGTGATATTCTGAAAGGCCACACCAATATTATTTAATTTCTTGGTTAACGGATTTTTCTAGAAAAATAATGGAGCGGGCGGGCGAAAAAAAAAAGAATAAAAACAGGCCTAGGCATCCTATTATGGCCCAAAATGGTACAATAGGAGCCATGAAGTCAACACACAAGGCTGGTTCAAAATTTAAACAATGAATTTTGAACTTTTAATGATACCACTGCATTGAAAGATAGAATAACTGTAACAACTAGGAAGAAAAGGACTGTTTTTCAACTGTTCAGGGCAAAATATGAGCATTTTGCAGTTGATTCTGAATTTTTTTTGCAAATCAGAAAAAATGAAGCGGGCGAATTCGTTAACCAAGAAATTAAATTGGTGTGGCCTAATGTATGTAAATGTCTGTCTTGAATGTTAGAGAGACATAACTTGAAGAAAGATTATGAACTTGATGTTGCTTCTTATGTTTCCTTATCTCCCTGTTTAGAGTGGCAAACTTGTGCTGAAGATGTTTCAGAAGATCCAGGAACTGATCGATGACTCTGATGCTCTTGTCTGTGTGCTTATTGATGAGGTACTTTTCCTTGGTCCTGTGTACAAACAAATTTAAAAAAAAAGGCATGGTCCTAACTAAGTAATAAATCATTTTTGAATGATCTATTTTCATTGTTTATGGGATTGACTTTACAATTTTAAAGCTGACAAGAGATTAAACTTGGTATTATTGCAGTCTATTTCTAATACATGTACAAGAGGTTCAAGATTTTAGACCTTAACTTCACCCTATTTCCTGTGTCTGACCTTTTCAGGCCTAGAATTTACATTTTTTTCCTATTGTCCCAGTACTGTCCCGAAAATAAATTTCGATTGTCCCGAATGAGCATGAACTGTCCCAGCCTGTTTTTCAGGAAGTGAACTTGAAGTCAGCTGTTACGTTCTGACTTCCATGCGCACTATAATTGCAGAGTAGACGGCAAATTTTGGGGAGCTTTTTCCGGAGCAAAACGAAAGAAGGACTGACATTCT
Organism: Branchiostoma belcheri; assembly: GCF_001625305.1. Classification (NCBI taxonomy): domain Eukaryota; kingdom Metazoa; phylum Chordata; class Leptocardii; order Amphioxiformes; family Branchiostomatidae; genus Branchiostoma; species Branchiostoma belcheri. The sequence goes on along the minus strand of NW_017804276.1, from coordinate 277,234 downwards.
GATGTTGATTATTATTCTATTTTCCCAAAAATGTCCCAAATTGTCTTTTTAGTTGTCACTCAGGTCATCAGGACACCATTTAATTTAGTTTTGAGCCCTGCTTTTGATCTGTCATTCTATCTACCAATCTTCCCCTAGGCTATATGTGCTGTCAACCTTCTCTGTCCAGACAAACAGACAAACAAGTACAAATCCACAGCTCAGTCACCCAAAACTTCCAAGACATTCCAATTTAATTTGTTGGTTCTCTGATTCGCCTCTTCATTTTTTTCTGATTTGCAAAAAATTGCAGAAAAGTCCTTTTCTTCCAAGTTGTTTCGCAGAACTTTGTTCCATCTACCAATGCAATTGAATTGATTAAAAGTTCAAAATTCATAGTTTAAATATTAACCCAGCCTTTTGTGTTGACTTTATAATTTTTAATTTTTTTTTTCGCCCTGTCGCTTCATATTTTTCCCGAAAAAATCTGAGAACCAACAAATTAAATTGGTGTGGCCTTAAATGTTTTCAACATAAAAACCTGTTTGTAGGTAGAAAGCCTGACAGCGGCGAGGAAAGCATCCCTCAGCGGTACGGAGCCGTCAGACGCCATACGTGTCGTCAACGCACTCCTCACACAGATAGACCAGATCAAGAGGTATGTTCTGTATATAACTCTTTCATCAAACATTGTAGAATGGATAGGTGTAAACATTTTTCAGAAAACTGACAATATTATGATTCTACACATTGTACCATGTCATGTGTTGATTTAAATTATAGGGAAACAGTTATACAGTCCTTTACTGTGCTGAATATTTTGATATTTTTTCATATCATTGATTAAAGCCAAATAAAAGTATATAATGTTCCAATAGTTAATCTATCACCATGTGAAATGTAAGAATTTTTTAGAAAATATAAACCATCGTGTATGTCATCTAAATGTGATGTATGCATCCTATCCCAATGTATTGTACCATGATTTTGCCAAACCACAAGAAGGATAACTTGCAAAATGCAAACCTTTGAAACCTTAAAACTTTATTGAATAACCATTAGTGGTGAGCCCAAGGGTCCACCGGTACCGCCAGTCTTCCAGGCATTCATTAAAAAAAAATACATACATTGTACAATACATACACATACAAAAAGTCTTGACAGAATCACTAGACAATATCTACAACATCTTTACAAAATTATAATAAACAGTTATTTAAAAACAGACAGACAATCCTGTTACACAAGTGCTAGTGGAAATGTTTGTACAAACCGCTCTTAAAGAATCTTATCGATCGTGTGGATTGCACAAGTGGAAGGTCATTATACACACTTACAGCCCTGCACCTGAATCAAAATAAAACAAGTACAAAATGTATAAAAGTACTATCATATAAAACACTTTAATTGTAGAATTTCCTCCTTAATTATGCAAATTAAGTCCTCATTTGCATAATTTGCATTTAGTTATGTACAACTCTCTCTCTCTCAGCAAAAATGATGAAAATACATTGTTCCTATCTGGACTTATTGGCTTTTAAAGATTTTGCCAGAAAGTCCCCTGCAGTTCCAGAACAAGCTGCTAAGGGGACCAAACCCACACCACTTATTCCTGACAGGAAAAGCTATCTGTCACCAAAAAGTCAAGACCATAGCATGTTCAGGACCAAAGATACAAAAACCGGAAGTTCTGCTGCAGTACCAAGGTCATCCACCAGGAGGCCCAGATTTGACCTTGACCTTTGTCTTCCTAAGACTTACCAGCATACCAAATATCATCACAATCTATAAAGGCGTTCTGAAGTTATGCTGACTGCAAAGGTGCACAAACAAACACACAGACTGACACACAGACACACCAAAAACAATACCTCCATTTTTCATGGAGGTATGTGTGTAACTAAAAAATCCACTCTTCTGTCAGGAACTCCAACGTGCTGATCCTCACCACCTCCAACGTGACGGAGGCCATCGACCTGGCCTTCGTAGACAGGGCCGACATCAAGAAGTACATTGGGCCCCCCTCCCCACCTGCCATCTTCAAGATCTACCACTCCTGTGTCAAGGAACTCATGAGGGTCAGCTGTTAGACTTTCTTAAAGCCACCCAATGTAGTATCAGTGCGTTAATTCTAAAATAAGGCTGGTCTGTATGATAGTGACACTTATGTCATACGTGTGCCACAATAATGTTCGATACAGGTGTTCCGGCCCACGGTATCACACTGTTTTATCACACAAACGTTGCACAGAATAATTTGAACACATTTAGAGTGAACTGAGTGTACAGCTGTATAAAATTTGAATACCGGATTCGGATGCTGCACCCATGCAGTTATGCAGGAAAAAAGGATTTGGAGCCCTGGTAGTGATAACACGGACTGGAACACCCGTATCAAATGTAACTGTGGCCCATGTATGACATACATGTAAGACCCTATATGAGAATCTGATGTTCTGACGAAGTGCTATGCACAATACATTAAGGGTTTCACACAGGTGTAGTATGTTTTGCTGACGTATTACACCAGTTAGAAATAAAACCACTGCAAATATTTCAAAGACTTACAGTAAGTGATTGGCACCACTGTCCTGCAGGCTGGGATCATCAGTCCCCCACAGCAGCTCCTGGACCTGAGGGCACTGGAGGTCATGAGGTTTGCTGAGAACAACGCCACTCGTCACAGCCTGCGACTCAGGGAACTCGCACAGTGAGTATATATATAGAATACAACACGGTGTATTTCGTATCGCCCAAAAGTACCAGCCCGACCACGCTTCGGATCACCCGAAGGCCGGAGGGCGATCCGATCCGTGGGTGGGCTGGGACCGAGGGTGATGCGGAATACACCATGTTGTATTTTATTTATGTCATACCCACCCAAGAAAACACACCTTTCAATGCAAAAGGAGCGAAAATTTGGTGTCCCTGAACCCAAAGAATTTCAACAACATCAATTCCACCGTCCAAATTTTCTATTCAGATTTTCAAAAGCGGTGCATGCGGTTTGGATCGTTCATTTGGAAGCTCGGGGTGTACGCATTAAGAACCCCCGGGCCGTACCGCTAGTTATCACACGGGCCGGAATACCCGTATTGAACGTAATCGCAGCCCAGATATAACATAAATTCCTGTATGGCTTCATGTAACCTACATTTGTAGCAGACCTCCTGGTGGCTGCAAAGACGATCAAATTGGCCGGGCAGTATCCATTGGCCACCCGATCGATGCTGTCTGGCAAATGGATACTGCCCGGCCAATTTGATACCGTCTTTACGGCCACCCAAAGATCTTGCTTGGAGATTAGGCTTCATGGTGCTGGGAAAGTTTTGTTTAGGCCACACTTATTTTGTTTTGTTTGATATTTCCAGGTGAGGAAAAAAAGGCCTAAGATATACCAGTGGCATGTACATCTGTATTCCCAAATGAATTTCAAGCCCAGGTGGTTTCCACTAGACAAGCAACAAGCAAAATTACCTTCACACTCACTCACTATCCAGTTTATTGTCTGCTGTTTCCAGTCTTACGTAGGCAATGCTTACATGCATTGCGAAGCCGTGTCCACGTAGTGTAGTGGTCTGCACACTGGCCACATCTGGTTCAAATTCCGTTAAGCCAGTGGCCCGGGTTCGTGCCAGGGACTGGACAGGGTTGGCAAAAAGTTGCATTGCCCTTTTAGATGGGGATGTAAAGCCGGCAGCCCTGTGTACAAGGGAAGTTACGGTGTCAAACATCTACATGTACAAATGTAAGAACCCAACACACTAAAGCATCGGTCACAACCCGCCGGGCGTGCTTTTTGTCCGTACGTTTTATTGGGAAGACACGTCTGCTACGTTTTTCTGAAAATGTGGGGAAGGAGTGGCGTCGACGCACGTCACTCGCACGGTTGCGAAAGGTATAAGATTGTGGTCTGCACGGCACGTCTGGCCGTGAGCGGTTGCGTGCATCGTTCGTTGCGTAAGTGGTAAGTGAGTTGTATGTGTTTACCTTGCCACTTTACCGAAAGGAGGCCGTACTCACACGTGCTGCTTCCGTACGGTACGTACGGGGCACGCGCATCGCCTGTACTCACACGTACAGGTGTTGAAGCCACAGACCGCACGCAGAAAAAGTTTTACATGCACTTAAAGTTCTACAGCGTGTCTGCGTGCTCCCAAATCCGTAGGATTCCGTACGGAGGCGGTACTCACCACGCACGGATCCTCTACATTTGCCCACGTTTTTGCACGTAGACAGCACGCAGATGCACGTACGGCGGGTTGTGACCAATGCTTTATCGTGAAGAGCCGGGGTGGCCTGGTGTGATACGTGAGCTGTGGAGAAGCCACACAATTAGCTATATGAAGAAGCATCATTCCTGCTTCACCTTAGTCGAGGACGATAAAAAAGAAGTCAAGGCTTGATGGCATCCTGCCAAGTGCCTCACTCGTGTGTGTGTGTGTGCATGTAGATTGAAGAGATGACAAGTTCTTTGGAAAGGCTGTTACGTCTAAAAGAACTCATTACAAGAACATTTTGTCGGAATAGCCCAGTCTTAAAAGATAAGAATCTAAGACCAGTCGGCCCCCTGAGGTTAAGTTCAAAACATGTCTGGCTGAGAACGTTCAAGACTCTCATTTTCTTTGACCATTACAGTAAAATGTATGTGGTCACAATTCTAGCTAGGACCTGGGAACTCTGCCAACTGGAGAAGCATAGATGGCAGGGTGCCTGCAGGATTTAACTAGTCATCATGGAAGCCAAAAGGTTACGGGCTACGGCATTCATCTTCTAAAGCTTCCATAATCAAAGTGTCACGGTGTCTAGGCTTCAAAAGTAATGGTTGAAACTTTCAGAGAATTAAGTCTGGAACTAGAAAGGCCCACATTTGCTTGGGAGCAAATACAGCATAATTTTTTCAGTCCATCAGGATGGTCGGCATATTCCATCGTCGTGAATGTAGATGACGTAATGATCTTAGGTTCATAAAATTGAATGTGTGGGTCATTGCGCACGACTTACGTGCAACGTGACCCCAGGTAACCCGCAACGTTTGATGTGTTCGAGCAGTGTTCGAGGGCCAACGGCAGATGGAACGGGCCATTCTTTAGATCGAACATGGAATGGGTATAAGCACTTTTGGCCCTTTTTTTGGCTGAAAATAGCCATTAAAGTCCCCTAAATGAGTCATTTGGAAGTGGTGTATGCCAATTATGTGACTGCTATTCTGTAGACACACGTTCAAGCTACCCTTATACCGAATTTCAGATCATTTGGTTGTAATACCAGGGCTCAGGATCCAAAAATCCATTTTTTGTCGAAAAATGCCCCCAAAAACCTTAATAAAAATTTTTCAAAGGCATGTATCGAAAAAATGAAAAAAGAACGCCTGGGGGTATTGGCCCACTCTATCTCCAGGCCAAATTTCAGGTCATTTGGATAAAAAATGACTGAGTTGAATCCCTTTGACTGTGTGGCAGGAGAAGGAGGAGGAGAAGAAGAAACATGAGAGAACACAATATATTTCATCCATACCATTATGGTAATACATGGTATGGACTGAAGTATAATCATGACAGAGTAGTATAGCGATTTTCGGGCACATGTAGTCTGGATTAGATTTCAAAGGTTTTATTCTGAAATTCTAGCTTACTTGGCGGGGTGATAATGTAACGTGCTTGGTGGTTTACAAATTATTCTATGAATTCTTTTTGAATTTCACAATAGCTGTTGAAGTTCACAACCTTTCTCTTCGTTGTACTTGACAATATTGTGCACTTCCTTAGCATGACTTGCTCTAACCATGTACATAAATAAAGTACTCACAACGTACATTTACCAACTTTTGGCCTCCCCCTGACCCTTCTCAAGTTGACATGACCCAAAACGGAATGAAAATCTCCCGCGAGTTCGACTTAGTCTACCTCAGCGTTCAACTCAACTTGTATTAAGTTGTAAGGCTTAGACGGGGGCCTGCATGGGGGGTCCGACAATGCTCTACGCTAAATTTGGAGAGCTCTCAATTACGCTTTACGAAAAATTCTAAGTGGCTACAACGCATTACTTAGAATTAAAACGGCGAATTACGCTCTACGTAAAATGCCCCAATTATGCTCTACGTTGAATTTGAGCTTGTCCGTCTGCGCTCTACGTAAAATTTAAACGGCCGATTATGCTCTACGGAAAAGGGCATGCGGGCCCCCTTAGACAAATGAGAGGTCAGGATGTCAAGTTGAGTAGACTCCCCATCTATAACTTTCTCTCAATACTGTTGTCTGGAAAGATACGTCTGCCCCCAGTCAGACAGACTTTTGGCCCACTAAGCTAAATCGCCTTTTGCCTGGCGCCACTGCAAATCTTCCATTGTGTTCCTCTGTCCTGATGTTTTATGAGTCTGGAATGGACTAGAGCATAACATAAACAAATTTTAGGTACAGATACAGGTACAGGTACACGGGTTTAGGTACAGGTTTGGACCTGAACCTGTTCCTAAACAATTCAACAAATTAACAAATGTCATGTTCTTCTGAACTCTTTCCATAATGACGGAAATATCAATAAACTTGACAGTGTATTTACCGGTAACTATTATATAAAGTTTTTGAAGTTAAGAATTCTCATACAAAACATAGGCAAAACAAGATGTTTCAGACTTTCAATGGACCTATCACATTATTATGTCACAGTTTGTTTACTGCAATGAATGCCGGTCAATCAACGTTTATATTGTAGAGGGGTGCGTAGCACAGTGTGTGTTTGTGTGGCGTTATCCTTAATATAAGGTCTTTATACAGTACTACTTTCGTCCACTGTCGCAACTAAATCACTCATTACGGCATTTACATTTGTAATGCTGTGTCAACACAACTAGACGCAGCAAAAATCAAACATACCTGACTTTGAAATGATCTTTTTTCTTTAACTGACCATTTTGAAAACCAATTGAAAATTTGGGGTAAGTCCCAATTCATTCTAGTGTTGGCAGAGAAAGTTGAGTCTTTATTTTATACAGTGTAACTGTTACTAAAAATGTTTGATTGTCTCCCCCTCCCTTCCCAGGAGAAGTGTTGGTCTGAGCGGTCGAACCCTGAGGAAACTACCTTTCCTTGCACACGCTCTTTTTGTTCGGGTAAGTACAATGTACTTTACATGGATACTTTAGTATTCAAATGGTGAACAATCTTCAGAACACAGTGAGTTTCATCTGACAACATCTCTGTAGCCCTCTTACTACCAGTATACCTTCCTTTGAGCAATACTGACTGGTTCTACATGCACTTCTGACTGTTACATGTAGGTGGCGCTGCATTACCCATTAGATACCAACCTGATGAAACTACATGTATAATATAATTCCAAATTCTCTTTATGCAGGGCTCAAAATACTGGCATGTGCACCTTAGTGCACCCAAAATTGGAGCTGTGCACCTAATTTGTTTCTGTGGGTGCACTGGTGCACCCAAATATTTTTTTAGGTATTGTTGTAAATATCAAATGTACAAATGTACAAATGTATAACAGTATACAGGATATGTATGAAACATAAAATTGTATGAAAAATAAAATTAATGAAAATCCTTTTTGTACAATGTAGTACTTGTTTCAGATTCAAGCTCAGAAGAGGAGCAGTAAGATCTGTAATTAGGTTATTTTTTTATATGGTGCACCCAAAAAAATATTATTTGATAATTGTGCAACATTTTATCACTCAGGTGTCGGATCATGGAGCTAGAAAAGGCTGATCAGCTCGAAAAATTATGTCCCTTGCTGGGGTCCACCTGCCCGAAAAAAATCTAGGGTTGGCAGTTTTTTTCTAGGGTCGGTCGGGAAACAGGAAACACAACATTTTTTCCTAAGGCTTGTCAGCATTATTTTGTTGTGAACATTACGAATAACATTATTACATATTACTTCACAAAGTTTGGAATCTCAGACTAACCTAACAAGAATCTTGTTAGGTTTTTTCCAGGCAGTTCTACAGTTTTGAGCTTGAACAAGACCACGGCCCAAAATAGGCCTCACAAGTCGCATGAATTAAAAGACTAATCCATTTCATTAAGGAGCAGTCAGCTTATTTTCAGTTGGCAATAGCTCAAACTTTGATCTCCAAATACTACAAAACATCAAAGTGGCCTCATTTTTCTGAAAGCTCTTTGCTGACAGAGATGAAAGAAGTACAGATGACTAGTGTTGACTGGAACCTAAGACTCTCTTCAAAAGTCACAAAGTCACAGTAACTCTAAATGATCTCTTTTGAACTGTCGTATCCCTCTGAAGTTGACAGCAGGCAGATTTGAGTGTAAGCTGAAAGTTCTTTTGTATGACGGGAGCTTCATGTATTGTACAAAATGTACATGTATCACTGCTTGTATATGAAGAGTGTCTCAAATAATTTACCAGCCCATCCCTTAAGAGATACCACCTGCGGTGCCTAGCTACACATGTATAATGCAAAAAGTTGACAGTCAGTCTCAATGGACCTATCACATTATAACGTCACAGTTTGTTTACCTCTTCTAAGGAACATTCTAGAACGGTCAGTTAAAGAATATAGATCATTTCAAAGTTTTCAGGTCAGGTACAGGTATGTTTGATTTTTGCTGCGTCTAGTTTTGTTGACACAGCATTACATGCCTTAATGGGTGATTTAGTTGTGACATTAGAGAAAAGTAGTGTATTAAAAGCCTTATATTAAGGCTTACGCTACACAAACACACACTGCGCTACGCACCACCGTACAATATAAACGTCGATTGACCAGGATTGATTGTGGTAAACAAACTGTGACGTAATAGTGTGATCGGTCCATTAATTTTGATTACTAAGTTGCAGTGCTGAACACAGTTGCCTAAACTCTGTTAGGGAAGTACTGTTTTGGGTGGCTGAGCTGTGGGTTTGTGTATCTGCCTGGACAGGGTAGGTTGACAGCACATGGGTGGGGGAAGATAGGCAGGATGACAGATTGCTCAAAAGATCAGACACAGGAAATGGGGTGAACTTGAACGTCACAAAAACTCAAAATACTTCCTAAAAGTATAAAAATTTCCAATTTCTTAGTCTTGTCAGTTAGTCACAGTTTTATCCCTGTCTTTTGCCGATTCGCATCGGCAAAGCCTTCCAGGAATCTTCTGAATTGGCAAAGCCTTCCAGGAATCTTCTGAATTGGCAAAGCCTTCCAGGAATCTTCTGAATAAAATAAAAAGTTCGTTGTAATCTAAAATTGAACTGGATATGCATGAAGACTTTTCTAGGTAAATCCGTCCCCCAAGGCTAAACGGGATGGTTGGTTGAGATTGTTTGGAGATAACCATTAGCAATTTCAGATAACAAAGTCTGTGCATGTACTTAACACACCTCCTTGCCTTGACATTTAGATTAAAAAGGAGATGTGTTAGTACGTGCATGGTGCAGCATGCGTAGTCTAGGGCATGCCTCAAAATTAACTTTTCATCCTATTGTCCCAGCACTCTTGCATCTCTTGACATAGCCATGTTTCTCTCATATTTCTAGTTCAATGCTGAGAAGTGGACGTATAGGCTTTGCATTGAACCAGTCCGTTAAAAAAAAAACCTGTCCCAAAACAATATTTTAATTGTCCCAAGTGAGGATGAACTGTCCCAACCTGTTTTTCAGGATTCAAAGTATTGTACAACTTTATTTTGCTTACGTTCTCTATGGCGCTATAACTGCAGAGTAGACAGGAAATTTTGAGGAGGGAGGGCTTTTCCGGAGCCAAAAGCCGGGACGTGTGCCTGATAAACGAAAGAAGGGCTGACATTCTGATGTTGATTATTTTTCTACTGTCCCAAAAATGTCCCAAAGTGTCTTTTTAGTTGTCCCGGCCTATACTAGTATTTTAGTGGATAGTGGCCACCGGGACACCGTTATTTTCAAGCCCTGAGTCCAGGGGCAAGCATCTCTGAACCAAGAGGTCATATGTTCAAACCACAAGCTGTAATGTCGCCCAACTTGAATACTACTGCATGGAATAGTCACAAACTTGAGGATGAGACATTAAGCAGTGGTACTCTATTCAATCATTGTACTTTACCTTGCATGTACAATGATCCTTCATTTACTGTACATGGCGTCAGTCTTCTCTGTCACAACCAGTGGAAGATTAATGTCTTCCGTGTGCTAAACCGCCTTGAGATCCTTATCGATAGTCAAAATCAACGTTGTGTGTCTAATTGGAAAATGATATCGGGATGTCTCAGGGTATAATGCAGTCACTGATGTCATGCTGCAAGATATTAAAAGAAAATGATTTTTCATGACATTTGTGTAGTAACTAAAGGAGAATTTTCAAAGTATTATAGCCTATGCATTGTCATGAAACTTGGTAGGTCTTGATGAGACGTAGAAATGGCTAGATTTTGGGACCCCTGGCGGCTTTTGTTGGTACTGCAGCAGAACTTTCCAGTTTTGATAACATGTATCTCGTGTTCTGGACATGCTAGGGTCACAAATTTTGGTTGGTAGATAGCTCTTGTGCTAGGGAAGAAGTAACATGAGTTTGGGCCCCCTAGCGGCTTGTTAATTCATTCATGCATTCATTCATTCATTCATTCATTCATTCATTCATTCATTCATTTATTCATTAATCTATTTCCCCCCAGACTCCCACCATTAGCCTGGAGGACTTCCTGGAGGCCCTGTCCCTGGCTGTCGACAGACAACACGAGGAGAGGAAGGGCTTAAACAGTGAAGATTGATGAATATTCAGTGTTCTTGCCAGGCCTTTTTAGCATAGGGGCCCCCTATGCTATGATTTTGACCCCTATGCTATAGTTTTGACCTCTATGCTGTCTTTCAACCAGCATAGGGGTTTTTTGGGAGGGAGAACCTTAATTTAGCAAAAATGATAACTTTAGAATGAAGCTATAGCAAAGTAAAAACCTTAACTTCACAAAATCTGTTCCTCATTAAACATTAGAAATAGTGTCTCGGGGTTATGAGTTTCAAAATATTTTGGCTTAATGCGTGATTTCACCACGAAAGTTGCTCTGCTGTACCTGACCCCTATGCTATGAAAAAATCCTGGTGAGAACCCTGATATTGTAGCTGCATATACTATAGCAACTTCGCTCATTCCAGACATGTATGGTCTCTACTACATAAACTTCATTTAAAAGAAACAACATTTCAGGCTGAAACAGCCTAAATTGTGTACCAGTTGTAATTTTCATAATTTACAGCTGTTTGTAACATGTAATCATTTTAGCACTGAAAGACTGTTGACTGTATTTACTACATAGTCTTTTACTGTTGAGTATACCTACTACAGTTCACCCAGGAAGTTCTGAGTTCGAGTAACTGGGTAGTACATGGAGGAATTCAGGAAGTAGTTGACTGTGTGTAACACCCAATTAAATCGCATCATACTCAACTGCAGTTCTAATACATTCACCCGAAATACTGATTTCTTGCTTCTTTCATGTTAATAATCAAGATATATATGTACATGTATATTTCTTTCTGTACTGTTGATGCTTCTTTCAGAGATGCAGAGCTTTTCACATACATGTGTACATGTATGTTTAAAGTTAAAACTTTTGGTCCTACACAAAAAATTCTCTCACCTAGAGCTTTCGACCAGTCACTCTGGTCTTCCTCAGTAGACTGACCCAGTGAAGCTTGTCTACCAGATACCTTTGACCCAGTGTTGACGTCACACTTCAAAGAAGCCACGTGACAAGCTTCACTGGGTCAGTCTACTGAGGAGGACCAGAGTGACTGGTCAAAAGCTCTAGGTGAGAGAATTTTTTGTGTTGGACCAAAAGTTTTAACTTTAAACATGTAAATACCAACACAGATGAACTTTCATGATGTCTACATGTATTTTTCTCGAAGCTCATTTATACCATACTATCACTATGGTGCCATTAGGTATACGTAGGTGCTAGAAAGCATGTTATTGATAGATTGTGCATATGTACAAACTATAAGAATATCTATTAATAAATAGTATGTGATTACAATGGTTTAGCATGCACTGACTAGTTGATATGAATTTGGTATACAGTTACATGTACATGTATGTACATGTAATTGTAAGTGGCTGCAACAAGACATGATTGTTGTACTGCAGGTTCCCTTGTCTAGTCACTGTGTTCGGTCTATGTTGATTTGTGATGTATGATTCAATAGTCAAGTGCCTGGGGTTTGAAGCAAGTTTGCAGGTTAGGCCATGTTGATTTGATGATATGGATGACATCCTCTGTGAACCCCAAAACTGATGTGAGCATGCAAATAAAATTTTGGTCCCCAAAAAAAGTTGCTTTCATGAAGAAATCTACGTGGTTGAACAAATGACTTAACACACAGCAAAAAGTTTGAACAAATGACTAAACACACAACAAAAAGTTTGGCAATAAAAAAGTTGCTTTCATTATAAAATCTACGTGGTCATGAAGGTTGAACAAATGACACAGGGTATGGTATGGCGAAAATCTACTCTTCAAATTCATTTCTTAACATTTTCGCCTTTTTCGTTTGATTTCGGCATTCTACGACAATGATATTGTTTTCCAATATTTTTTGTTTAACTTACGGTATATACATGTATTTGCTAATTTTGCAACTGTTTTGTATGTATATGGTCGAAAACTTTTTTTTTGAAACGACCGAAAATTCATGCGCGCACGGATGTCATCCATATAATGAAATCAACATGGCCTTATCTTGTACACTGTGAAATGTGTAAGGACATGTAAGAACAAATTACAGATGGTGCTTCACTAAGTGTTTAGTTTTACTATCTCGGTCATATTTCTTTGTGCAAGAACATTGAGAACATTGTTTAAAGTTAAAACTTTTGTTCCAACACAAAAAATTCTCTCACCTAGAGCTTTCGACCAGTCACTCTGGTCTTCCTCAGTAAACTGACCCAGTGAAGCTTGTCACGGGGCTTCTTGAAGTGTGACGTCACCGCGATACCTTTGACCCAGTGTTGACGTCACACTTCAAAGAAGCCACGTGACAAGCTTCACTGGGTCAGTCTACTGAGGAAGACCAGAGTGACTGGTCGAAAGCTCTAGGTGAGAGAATTTTTGTGTTGGACCAAAAGTTTTAACTTTAAACATGTAACTACCAACACAGATGAACTTTCATGATAACATTGAGAAACTATTGGAGAAAAAAAAGAAGTTTTTAAAAACTTATGCAAATTACTTCCTGTCGCCTGCTAGCGTTGCGATAGCTGTGGTTGCAAACATGGATCTCATAATGCACCAATGATCTAAAAGCACTTGTACAAGGTTATATAATGGTAATCCTAGCAAACATCCTCTCCTGCAAAGCCATGGCTGCACTAAGGGCTGTTTAGTCCCTTATCTTCAGCGCCACATCTTGGCGTTTCCATTCACACAGCACACGTTCTTGAGTGCCGTAATTTGTACATTGAGTGTTGGTTAGGCCACACCGACTTAATTTAATGGATGACATCCGCGCGCGCATTGATTTTCGCCTGTTCTCAAAATATATATATATATATATCACGTCTCCGAGGCTCTGGCCTGGCTCTAGGCCTGGGTAGTCCATGGTAGATAGCGACAATACGGAGCCGGTGGTAACTTTGGAGGATGGCACCCAGGCTACTGAAGCTCCACGACGGCAAGAACTCAGTACATACGTACAGTGCCGATTTATAAATTCCGCAAAAAGCCAGCATGTGTCGGCTTGTCGTATACGTCGCTATGTACTGCTGGAAATTCACAATACCAGCTTTGTATTCCTGTGGTTTAGTAGCATTTTTATTTTTGGCAGGACTTTTTTTTATTTGCCCGCGCGCACTAGTGTCTTCAGAGGTTGTCATCCATAAAATTTAGCCGGTGCATGTGGCCTTATCGGTACTGAGTATGCACCTAAGGCCACAGCAAGTGTATTTTATGGATGACATTCTCTCCAGACTCTAAATGTAATGCGATAGAGCGAAAAAAAAACAAGGCGGTCCAAAAAAACAAAAAACAAGATTCCTACATTTTCAAATTTTGACATCATAAACCTTGTTAAACAAGAACTGCCAACTATTACAGCATCCATATCTCACTGAAACAACTTAGAAAAATAAAAGTTTTCCATCATTGTACAAATAGTTTTGATTCGGTGGGATCATCACATATACACAGTCACCATCACATATGAAAGGAATGAAATACATCTCTGCATCAAAGTAAAAGACAAAATATTAAGTTAGAGCCTTGTCTTGTCTCCTCTCTTTATATTCATCTGCCATTCACATTCCGACATGGCATCTTTGCCCATTGTTGGCATGTTGACCAGTGTCAGAGAGCGACAAAATTTCTTGTTTTTTTCTTCCAAAATCAGGCGAAAATCAATGCGTGCGCTGATGTCATCCATAAAAATTACTTTCTGTGGCCTAAAGAACAGTTGGGCACCCTTATGTCATCCTAAAGAGTTTGGCGACCAACCATGTTTTACCCAAAAGACTTCGCATGAGAAGTGAACGTGTTTCAATCATGTTGAAGGCAGAGTAAACTATATTTTTTACACACCTTTGGAAGACTTAGATATACAATATAATATAATATTTGACATTGTGATGAAGTAATATCCCTGCGTTATCTGTGGGCAGTGGCAGTGAGAGGTTATTGAGGCTGAGTGTCGACGAAGTTATGATATGAAAGCTAAATTGATTTCACGATATTTGAGTTGATTCATTATTTGGCTTAGGGTTTTGGCTTCATATCTATAGCATGTGCAGTAAGGTGTTTCGACCCTCTGTGATATTGAAGGCATATTTGTAACTTTTAAAGTGAAAGGCTATTACACTACCATTACATGTTGAAAGTGAAACTCAGGTGTGATATATCGAATAGCCTAGAGAGATACTTTCCGGTAAAAGCGCTTCTTACATTTTCTAACTTCGAAAATGTGCCCGGGATATCGTAATGTGGTTTTTTTAGTCCTCAGTAAATCATGATTTGTTCCAGATTTAGGGTTGGGTTGGGAAATCTGAACACAAATATCGTTGAAGACATTCATTTGTCACTTAGGCCACACCAAGTAAATTTTATGGATGACGTCCGCGCGCGCATTGATTTTGGCCTGTTCCTAGAAAAAAAAAAGAAATTCCGCTTCCTGTAACTATGACCAAAGAGTCATGACAGTGCCGCAAATAGGTTTGTACGGACCAAAGCTTATGAAACATCAAGCAAGGAAATCATGACTTCCATTAGGAATTCAGTTTGGTACAAGAAACTTGCTGACCGCTCCATCTATCTCCCCAAAGCACAGGACGACAACTGCTGTTCCACCTGATTTATTGCTGTTTTGATGATGAATAAAAGACTTCTTGCTTGTTACACTGTGTCACCTCATTCAATTTGTGTCCTAACATTTGTCGTCTCTTGGTATATTTCTAATCTAGGCATCTTGTTTTTTAGGGCCCTTCTTGTTTTTTTTTTCACCCTCTCGCATTAGATTTAGGGTCACCAAAGGACGTCATCCATAAAATTTACTTGGTGTGGCCTTATAGATACAGTTACTAGAGAATTCTTTCAAAGTGACAAGGTTTTGAAGGGTAAATTACTAACTTCCATCTTGTTCACGGAGTGGCCTAGTCCCGCGAGAGAAGATGGAGTGATAGCCATCGAAAATTTGGAGGTTAGTAATCTTACCCTTCAAAAACTTTGTTTGTTTGTTTGTTTATTTATCCAAAATATACATATCACCTGATGGCGTTTTTCAATGGTTCCCGGGGGAAAACCCCAAACAAAATATCCATTTACAAAATCAACAAAGGTATCAAATTAAGTTACGCAGATTACAAATTGATACAAAATCAAAGTAACTTAAATAAGATAAGAGAAACAATATAATTGTAACCTTAACAATATGTCACTGCTGAAAGAATTCTCTAGTAACTGTACGCACACAGAACTTAAATTTTCCACAAATGTCTTAAGTCAGCCATCCCAAAGGGACTATCATCGACCTTCACAAGAAATAGCCATGTATTCAAGTACCAGAGTTAACAACCAAGGATTGAGGTGTTCAAGAAATCATTCTTTCCTGGAAATATCGCAGAGTGGAACTCACTGTCACCAAGTACAGTAGGGACATTGTCAATAGATAGCTTTAAACAAAGTCTAGAGCTAGAAGTTCAAGGGTTAGGTGTAACAAGTCGATCGGTGTAATATAGCCAGCTGCCGCCGCGCCGCGTGCCTGCGAAGCTGGTGTGTTACGCCGAAAGGCGGTTATACCGGCTATACAGATACAGATACAGATACTACGAACTAAGTTGAAGACATCCACATCCGCAACAAATACCCACCAAGACAGGGGAGCTATCAGAAAATGGTGCAAATCAGAGCTAGAATAGGATGCCTTTGGAAATATTTACTTTCAATGCTCTAATGGCAGTGTCTACTTAATAGAAACTCACATCTTGAGACGACCAAGTCTAAGCTACAAGAATCTTCTAACTCAGGGGAAACACAAACACCAAACAACACTGGACATAAATCACCCGAGCCTATAAGCCATCGTAATCCAAAGCCCAATAGAATGTCCAACGGCATTGCCCAACCTGCGGAAGTAACGGCTTATCAAGTTTTAAGTATAGCCATAGGATATTCCGTCTTTCAGGGGAGTGACTGAAGTGGCTTAGGGTCACCTATGGACGCTTTGCGCGCCTTTAGGGCTTTATATGCTTTCACAACGTTAGCTATCGGCGCCGTACCTGACCAAAAGGCCGGATGGTGCCTGCACCGAATAGATAACGGAACTGGCTAGCCTGTGCCATGGGACAGGACAATCTGGAAGCGATGAAATTTGTCATTTCGTAGAACCTTTTCAATCCGATAAACTTTAAGTTTCCATCCGCCGTCTTTCTTGAGTGTGTTGTGGGTGTTTTTTATTGACAGAGATGGCCATTTGGATGGGAATAGAATCGTATTGGGTAGATTTATCAATATATGCAATTGGTACATGTATTTGTCATTTCATAGAACCGTTTCAATCCGATAAACTTTAAGTTTCCATCCGCCGTCTTTCTTGAGAGTGTTGTGGGTGTTTTTTATTGACAGAGATGGCCATTTGGATGGAAATAGGATCGTATTGGGTAGATTTATCAATATATATGCAATTGGTACATGTATTTGCACGGCCAGTAGTTGTGTTTAAGTAAGACTTTCAACGTTGCGCGCAGTAGATTATTACTCTCCAAGCAGAGATTTGGGTTTGGGGTTATTTTTGGCCTGTTTTTAGGATTTTTTTGTTGGGGTTTCTCTTTTACACTGAATTTTTTTCCCCACCAAACCCAAGAGAAACCCCGATAAAAAAAGCCAAAAAACGCGCCAAAAATAACCCCAAACGCAAATCTCTGCTTGTAGTGTAGTAAATTATGTGTTGCCCGGTGGGCAAGTTTAAAGGCTGCTACATAACTTCCGATTGTCGTTATAGTGAGTGTCCCGGTAATGGTGATGTCTCCAAAGGAAAGCAATAACTCTGAGATTTAAGACTTCCGGGAAGTAATGTAGGGTTTCTGTGACCTTCAAGTTCACAGACCTCCAGCATGTGTTATCGGTTTTCGTTAAGGCCATGTTGATTTGATTATATGGATGACATCCTCTGGGAACCCAAAAACTGATGCGAGCGTGCGAATAAAAAAAGTTAGGCCAAAAAAAAGTTGCCTTCAATATGAAATCTAGGTGGTCATGAAGGTTGAACAAAGGAGTAAACACACAGAGTAACATTTTATTGACATGGTGAATAATAGACGCTTCATTTTCATTCCTTCACATTTTCTTCTTATCATTTGGAATTGGTTTTGGCATTCTGTGACAAAAGTATCGTTTTCCAATATTTTGTTTCAATTTACGGCATATATTTGCTCATTTCGCAGCTACTTTGTACGATTTACAGTATGGTCGAAAACGTTGTTTTTTTGGAAATGGACGAAAATTCATGCGTGCGGGGATGTCATCCATATGATTAAATCAACATGGCCTAATCTAATGTATTGGCACGGTGGAGGCGATTGTATGATGTAATTCAATCTACGTTCACGTATACGAACCACCCATATCTCCCTTCCAATCAACTGTCAAAATCACCTCCCATCCACCATGCAACCGAAGCCGGTAGAACAACTCAGCCATCTAATACTTCCGTACCCTGGAGTAAAAAAAAATCCCATGCAATTTAACTCAATGGTTTATTGTGGCGACTCAAATCAACCATACAGTGGCAGCCCTTTAGCTGAATTACAGTATGGCATTACAACAAGAGAATTTTTACATGTAGTCTATACCATTAATACCAAATCAATACAAGTTAAAAAGCCTTACGTTAGGCCTGCACATATACACATATTAAAACCATTTAGTTAATTTGTTAAAACATATGAATACAACAATCTAGCAGGTAATCATGGTAGATGGGCAACACCTGTACGTGTCGTGTCTCATTAAGTAGATCAACCAGGAAAGGCAGTGTGGTCTTGCGATACCTCTCAGTTCTACATTTAAATTGTGTTACATTATGTTTTGATCTACGGTTCCTGCCATGCAGACTTACACGGTTCGGGGGCCATGTCGGAAGAGTTGTAGAATTCAGTAGTGAAGTAGCAAACTTATAACATAGCTCATGTCGTCTCTTGCTAAGTGATACGTGTTACAGTTGGTTCAATGCTGTACTGTAGCTAACAAAGTTTTGACCAAGAATTAAGCTCTCTTTTGTACACTTTCACATTTTCAAAGATACTCTGTACTCTAGGCATCATGCATATTGTTTTTTTGTGTTGTTGTCCTTTTTTTCACGATCTCAAATTAGATTTACAGGGCATGTCATCCATGAAATTTACTTGTTGTGATTTTCCCCTAACAGAGATGTTGCTCGCCCTTAACCTGGTAATCCAATAATACGATACACTTATAAATTGACTGTTGTTGTCGATCTATATGGTGCCCAGGTGCAGTTTTCTGTAAGAGAATCCGGCCAGAGCCTGTTGAGAAATCTTATACTACAGCCAGCCCAGGGTTAGCCTGGTATCCAGTCTTACGTGATTGGGGGTATTGGGGTGTTCGGGCAGGTTGTGTCTTCGGGGGCTCTAATAGCTTCCCCCGCCCAGTGCAATAGGCCGTCCCGGTAGACGTGTTACGCTGATCAGAGACAGTATGCTTGGGGATTTGGTTTCCCCCCAACACGAACAATCTCTCGTGAAATACACACACCGGGAAACCTATGTGAGGCGGGCGGGACAGAGCTCTTGCGGCCCCCACCACGATCAGACTGGATACCAGGCTAGTCCAGGATTTGTTTTCAAAACGATAGAACGTACCTGTGATATAGACCGAAAATTTGGGGTAAGGCCCAATTCTGTATCTAAGTGTTGGAAGTTAAAGCTTAGTCTTTATTTCATACTGAAAAGTTGTCTTTATGCTTGTCCCTGGTGATGAAAAGGTAGTTGTTGTAACATCCTCCATAGTTTAGATTTTCAAGACGATAACACGTATATCTATCTGTAATATCGACGAAAAATGTGCCTTTAATAATAATGCTTTATAGGCGTAGTTTCATTTAACAAAATCAGGCCATAGCCTGTCCCTGGTGCTGAAAAGGTGACTACTGTTACATCCTCCTGATGGTTTTGAACACGTACCTGTAAAAATCGATGAAAATCTTTCAAAAGGCGGCCGACTAATGCTCATCTTTTGAAAAATACGCCCTCATCTCCCCAAAGTAAATAAATTGACTGGTATTGTCGATCTATATGGTGCCCAGGTGCAGTTTTCTGTTACAGAATCAGGCCAGAGCCTGTCCCTGGTGATGAGAAGGCTGATACTCCAGTCAGTCCAGGGTTGGTTTTCAAAACGATAGGACGTACCTGTGATATAGACTGAAAAGTTGTCTTTATTATGTTATCGGCCCAGAGCTTGTCCCTGGTGCTGAAAAGGTAGCTGTTGTTACATCCTCCATAGTTTAGATTTTCAAGTCTTTATGTTTCATATAATAAACTATTATATGCAAAATACGCCATCTTTAAGAGTGCATCATCGAATAACAAACCTTATTTCTGTAATGCATTATTTTCATAATATTCGTAATATTTTCGGAATAATAACATTAATTCTTCGTAACATGTCACACCTTAAATATGTATTATGTGTATTATTATATTTATATTAACGGGGGCTTGCCACACGGTTTTTAGTTGTATGTACATGTATTTATATGTAATATTTCTTTAATAAACGAATAAAAAAATGTTTCGTAGGCGTAGTTTCATTTAACAAAATCAGGCCATAGCCTGTCCCTGGTGCTGAAAAGGTGACTGCTGTTACATCCTCCAGAAGGTTTTGAAGACATACCTGTAAAAATCGATGATAAACTTTCAAAAGACGGCCGACTAATGCTCATCTTTTGCAAAGTACGCCATCATCTCCCCAAAGTAACCATTTGTACTGAGGGAACTTTAATGTTTTCCCTTTAAGGCCACACCGCCTTGATTCTATGGATGACATCCGCGCGCGCATTGATTTTCGTCTGTTCTCAAAAAAAAAAAAAGGATCACGTCATCCGAGGCTCTGGCCTGGATAGCCCATGGTAGCTTGCTATATAGCGATAGCACGGAGCCGGTTGTAACACTGGAGGATGGCACCCAGGCTACCAAAGCTCCACGACTCAAGACCTCAGTACATACGTACAGTGTCGATTCATAAATCCGAAAAAAACATGTGCCGGCTTGTCGTATACGTCGCTATTATATGTTCTTCCGCAGTTCTGCCGCAAATTCACAATACCAGCTTTGCCTTTGTATTCCTGTGGTTTAGTAGCATTTTTATTTTGGGCCGTATTTTTATTTCATTCGCCCGCACGCACTAGTTTGGGGGTCTTCAGAGGATGTCATCCATAAAATTAAGCCGGTGTGGCCCAACTTAAGTTTAAAATCTTCCCAACTGCCTCTGAAGCCCTGCCGTCCCCGGTGAACTCGAAATTCGAGCCTGTTGGCCTGAGAGGAATCTGTCCATTACCCACTACATCCATCTTCCAGACATCAGAGATCAGACACGGTGTCAAAGGAACAGCATGAAAAAAACCAGGCCCCTCGCGACGAATGGCACCTCTTCACATAAACACGAAACTCAGGCCACAGCAAGTAATTTTATGGATGACATCAGCACGCGCATTGATTTTCGCCTGATTTGGGAAAAAAACAAGAAATTTTGTTGCCTTCTGACAGTGGCCAACATGCCGAAAATGGGCAAAGATGTCTGTTGCCATGCCGGAAGGTGGATGGCGGATAACTATGAAGAGAGGAGACAAGAAAAGGCTCTGATTTTAATATTTTGTTTCTTACTTTGATGCAGTGATATGTGATGTTGGCTGTGTATATGTGATGTTTCTACTGAATAAAAACCATTTATACAATGATTGAGTCAAACTTTTAAAATGTAGGAACCTTGTTTTTGTCGGCCCGCCTTGTTTTTTTCGACCGCTCGCATTAGATTTGGAGTCTGTGGAGGATGTCATCCATAAAATTTACTTGCTGTGGCCCAATTGCAAACACGAAACTCAGTGGAAAACCTGCGCTAAGCCACCGATCCATCTCCGGCTTGTCTACTTGCATTCCACCCCGCTCTTCCGCTCTCAATGTCCGCAAAGAAAGGAAAACAATTTGCTGAGCCCTACGAATAGATTGCTATGTGCTTGCGACATCAGTGGGAAGTCCAAAATTCATTCACGAATCCTGCCGGGCGCTCCATTCCATATCCTGTGACATTTGCATTTGGAAGCCAATCTCTGTTCTGATATAGGATTGCTGATACATTTTCTACCATAGAACGGCAACAAGCTTTTGAAGAGCTAGCGGATACTATTATGCCTTCAAAAGCAGGCAAATAGATACTGAATACAAACCAAGCTTTTACCCTACATATACGAGTAAACTTGTCGTGTGCCTGGTAAACAAATATCAGGTACTGATGCACAGGTTAAGGTAAAGGTCCGGATCTGTATATGCACCTAAACAAGTTTAGCCAATTGTCTGTAAGTTATACATGTAGCCAATTGTCTCTTTTAGTGGCAAATTGTTGTGTATGGGGGTTTACATATGCTAAGGCCACAGCAAGTAATTTTTATTGATGACATCCCGCGCGCATTGATTTTCGCCTGATTTGGGAAAAAAATTGTTGCCCTCTGGGAGTGGGCATACTTGGATACTTTATTCAGTCCATTAGCTGTGGTACACAAATACACGAATACGCAGCTAATCTTCCTGGACCGTAAAAACATAGAACAAGGACATACAAACTACATAAAGACTAACATCTAGTATTTACAATTAAAACATGGTCAATCAATTAGGATTGATGATATTAAGCACGAGCTCCTGCCGAAACCTACACTTACTAGCGCATCAGGCAAAGTGTTCCATGTAAAGACAGACCTATACATTAAAGTCTTTTTCATGGCGTTAGTTTTGGGTTTTGGCAGTCTGAATATGTTTCTGCTTGCATGGCGTGTCTTGTAACTGTGTTGGTTTGTTACTGGAAGCAACTGCTTGTACATAACAATTTGCCTGGATATCACGTAGGAAATTTCTTTCAACACACAAGCCAGCCGCGAGTACATACATGTAGGATATAATAACATTAATTTCCACTTCTGTACCTCCTTGAGTCCTAACCATATCATCAAGAAGTATCTAACATTGCACGGCGGTGAGGCTATCAACTACATTCCATTTCTTGACGATTTACTTGTTTTACTGCTCGATAAAATTACCAAAGACGATAGATGCCAGGCAAGTGTGGTAATGGTTGCTTCTGGCATTAATTGATGATTCAGGCCACCATTATCAGACATGTAACTGTCAGACCTACCTATGGACACCGTGACCAGACTTATCAGGCATTTATCACCATTGGTAAATCCCGCTCATCGTGCAGTGTGAAGATAGCGGCGCGCTCTGCAGACTGATAGTCGGAAGTATAAGTTTGCTATAACTGTGCAATGTCAACTTGACTTTTATTTATCACCAGTTGCCAAGTCCGATACAGACCTGTTTACAAAGCAAACAGCACCCGACTTAATTGGCATTTATCACCATAGGACCGCAATGGAAAATCCAACTTTTCGTGCAGTCGCTGCGATTCTTCCCACATCTGATGAAGATCTCGTCATGTTGCAAAGCGCCTGTCATCTCTGTCGATGAGCGGGTACATTGATAGCTGATGCTTCGATAAAGCTACGGTCACAACCCGCCGCACGTGCATCTGCGTGCTGTCTACGTGCAAAAACGTGGGCAAGCGTAGGGGATCCGTGCGTGGTGAGTACCACCTCCGTACGGAATCCTACGGATTTGGGAGCACGCAGACACACCACGTAGAACTTTAAGTGCATGTAAAACTTTTTCTGCGTGCGGTCTGCGGATTCACCACCCGTGCGTGCGAGTACGAGCGACGCGCGTGCCCCGTACGTACCGTACGTAAGAAGCACGTGTGAGTACGTACGTTGTGCGAACGATGCACGAAACCGCTCACGGCCAGACGTGGCGTGCAGACCACACTCTTAAGGCCCTGTCACACTTTTGCGAATAGCCATTGCGTATGAGTTGCGTACAGATATTTCTGCCGTACGCACAATACGCGCGGGTACTGTGACGCACATGCAGCGTATAGGTAACTAATTCAGCGCATAGATTGCATATGACACCCGTATGGCGTTCGCATGCATTGCGCAGGCCAAGCGTATTCCGGACGCACTATACGTGTGTCCACCGGACGCCTAACGCACTTCTGACGAATATCAAGCGCAACTACACATCTCTGCGAACACTACAATCTTTATATATCTACCGACACTACATTACAAACACAGTTCAAAGCGGCTACTGTTATAAGTCTTTATATATCTTTAGATGTTTCATGACATTGAGTTTATATTCGCCCATAGCTTTTATGCTCTTACATTCTTATAACTATTTTGTACCAATCTACGTACACTGCACATTTTCTCGGACAAAAAATGGCGTATTATCCCAAAGTACAGGCAACAAAAATATAGATGTATTGATAATATGCATTTTTGGGGGAGGTGGTACAAGGGTGTGCTTTTGTGCTAAAAAGTGTCAAAATGCATTTTTGTACAACAAATTCCACTCTAGGAAAGGCGTTTTCCCAATAATCATCTACTTATGAGCAAAACATATTAGAAAGAGCCAATCTTAACATATTTATCAACTCATTCATTTTTTTTGTCACATCTTACTTAAAATGCCCCAGGAGGTCTGTTAACCATGGGGTCCAGAGGAGCCGGTAACCCGGGTGTAGCCCAGGTATTCGGCAAATTCGCTATCTAGATCTGTACGCTACCGTTGCGCTTCTCATTAGTTGCAAATACGTACAGTGTGCTTTCCTGTCGCAATACGAAAGGTACTAAAGCGCTGTAAGTACGCAATGCATTCGTCCATTGTACGCAGCTTATGCACAGGTGCAGTCCCAGGTGCAGATCAGCGTATGAGCCGCGTGTCCCCCACGAATACATAGCTTTCTCATACCGTGCTTGACCGATGCATTGCATATTAAAAACGCATGACCTGCGTAACAGCGTACGCAGCGTAGTTTTGGGCATGGCCAAAACTACGCTGCGTACTGAGCCGGGCGGTGCGTGTGCTGTGCGTATGCCGGCGTTCACAAAACTTACGCAAAACGACTGAGATGCATATGAAGTGCGCAGGTTGCGTACGGCTGCGTATGAAAAAATTGCCCGTACGCAACTCATACGCAAGACGATTCGCAGAAGTGTGACGTGCGTCAACGCCACTCCTTCCCCACGTTTTCAGAAAAACGTAGCAGACGTGGCCTCCCAAAAAACGTACGGACAAAAAGCACGCACGGCGGGTTGTGACCGACGCTCAACGATAATAATCTATCTTCGTCGAAGCATCATTTACAAACGCATCTCTACCGAACTGATGACAGTGCAATATTGCACGCGTTTATAAAGTTTAAGATGGATGAGATTTCTGCTGTATCGATTTCGGCCACAGTAAGTAAATTTTATGGATTACATCCTCCCCAGACTCCAAATCTAATGCGAGCGGTGAAAAAGATCAAGACGGGCCGAAAAAAACAAGGTTCCTACATTTTCACATTTTGGCTCAATCATTGTATTAATGGTTTGATTCAGTGGAAACTTCACATATACACAGCCAGTATCACATATCACCCAGTACTGCATCAAAGTAAGAAACAAAACATTGAATCAGAGCCTTTTCTTGTCTCCTCTCTTCATTGTTATCTGCCATCCACCTTCCGGCATGGCAACAGACATCTTTTCCCATTTTCGGTATGTTGACCACTGTCAGAAGGCAACCAAATTTCTTGTTTTTTTCCCAAAATCAGGCGAAAATTAATGCGCGCGCTGATGCCATCCATAAAATTTACTTGCTGTGGCCTTAGCACGTACGATGATTCAGGAGATACCTTCCTTATTTATTACTGTGTTTGAAATGCTATCAAAAGCTCTATAAAGATGCATCACACAAGTGAGCTGTATCATGTATCTGTATCGACGGTATAACCGCCCTTCGGCACTGCGGCAGCAGGTTATTATATTACATTACATAGTAAGATCTGCCACATCTAACCTTGGCACATCTATATGCAATCATTATTTGAAGCTATCTAGTGAGAATGCCAGCTACTGCTCCTGATAATAGCGAGTTCCATCCAGCAATAATAGGAGAAAAACAACGATTTTTTGAGCGCATCAATGTTGGGTTGATAACTCTTTGTATGTGCTTTATGCCTAAAAGAAATTCAAGATAGTCCTGTCACATCTAAAATTTGAAATAAATATCAAATAAATATATGTAAAAATATAGAAATAAATCTTTGTAAATATAAAATGAATATTTGTAAATATAAACATTTAAAATATAAAAAGAATATTTGTAAATATAAAAATATTTGAATGACCTCTGGCCTCCCAACTATGTCACAATATTGCCATGTGCCGAACGTTATGCATTTTAGTCTGTAGGTAATTTATAATTATGGCTCAACTTAGTTATGAATATGTCAATGTCCGTATGTATGTAGGCCCGATATCAGACATTGCTGCCAGGACATCTACTGTATTGCGATGTTTGCAATTCTAACAAGTAAAATCTGAGATTTTATACCTCTGGGTTTTTTATTGTATATTTTTATATGTTGTTTACAACAACAATTGTTGCGCGCCGCAGGACTAGGATTTTAAACAAAGAATTTATCGAGACCGGACACCCCTCTGTGCGAGGGGTCATATACGTGGACGAGACCAACAATACCTAATACACGTCAAAGGTCAACGGTCGCGGCCACTTTCACGCTCAAAGGGGTGTTCTATGGCAACCAAAAGGCATCATTTTCACGCCCGAAAACACATATACAATAAAAACAAAAGAACGTGCATTATCTGCAGCCCAATAGCAAAACATATACCGAGTCTCCTAATAATCCGTCCACCCAAACGCGAGAAACAGCTCCGAACATGAAAATCTAAATCTCTCACAAAACCCTTCCGCGGAAGGATGTCTCCTCCCCCGGAGGTAAATAAGATAGTCCTGAGAAAAGCTGTGTCAAATCGTCCACAATCGTCAAGGCATCCAGTGCAGTTTTTAGGACTCGGAAGCCCGATTTTTCAAAGTCAATATTCTAGTCACTTATCTACATACTGAGTTGAAACAACACTGTTACAATGTACTAGTATATCGACATTCATGGACCAAAAATATCACAAATTCTGACAAAAAACGGTTACTGGAAGGGCTCTGAGCTGATTTTTAGGGTACCACCCAAAAACCGGTTTTTATTTAACCTGGTGTGAACGCAAATTAACCGGTTTTTAGGGGTTTAAATCCGATTTTGAAAAACCACCTCGGGAGGTGGTTTTTGAGGGGTTTTTGTGGAGTTTTTCCACCGAAAAACCTGGTCTGAACGCTAAGGGTTTATTGAACCGGTTTTTGCGTCAAAATTCCGGGGTCACGGGGTCAGCATCCTGACCGTGTGCGACCTGCAAGCTTTTTTGATCGCGTTGTTTTGACCAACTTGAGTTCGTTTCCACTGTTTTTCCATGGTTTCTCTTCATTTTCTGATGGAATCAGCAAACGCAACCTGGTCGGCGGACGAGACGCTCCTGATACTTACGTTTGGAGAGCAGGAGTCGCCGAATTCGGAAAAGCT
>NW_017804276.1:176400-250056 GCF_001625305.1 Branchiostoma belcheri | reverse complement strand
GAGGCTGATTTCTTGAAGATAAAGGATCAGTGCCGCAGTAAGGTAGAAAAGAAAAAAACTGAAGACGGCATACGAGCAAGAAGGCCAAGGACAACAATCAGAAGAGCGGGAGGAACGGTTATTCAAACTGCAGTCATGGCCGATTAATTGGATATTCACCGGACAGGATTTTTTTTCAAAACCGGTTATCAAAAAGTCTGGTATGAACGCTAAGGGTTTTAGCCGGGTTTTTGAAAAACCGGTTGAAACCGCTAAATATAAGTCTGGTATGAACAGGGTCAAAGATTGCCTTATTCAGAATAATTCCAGTTTTGCTGCGCTGAAATCGCCCAAAGCCCGACGGGCCATACGAGTATTAGTCTTCTCTTCAACACCTGCGCCTGTCAGCTGGGACTGCAATATCAGGAACCTAGCCTGATTCAATCGCTGTACGGCTGACCGCCCGACCTACATCTAGCGCGGGGAGGGGCCACTAAAGTCGCGGACGGCAAGGTTTTCGTTACACAGACTATCCAGAACCGTGCTTTATCCAGAACCATGCTCAGACACGGTTCTGGCTAGTCCATAACCATGCGTATCCAGAACCGGTCCTGGAGGGAAAATCTGCGTTCATGGATACTATCCAGAACTGTGCCTGATCCTGACCCATTCAGGCATAGAAACTAGATTAGACTATCCAGAACCGTGCTTTATCCAGAGCCATGCTCAGACACGGTTCTGGATAGCCCGTAACCATGCGTATCCAGAACCGGTCCTGAGGAAAATCTGCGTTCTTGGCATGGATATACGCGGAGACTATCCAGAACTGTGCCTGATCCTGACCCATTCAGGCATAGAAACTAGATTAGACTATCCAGAACCGTGCTTTATCCAGAACCATGCTCAAACACGGTTCTGGCTAACCATGCGTATCCAGAACCGGTCCTGAGGAAAATCTGCGTTCATGGCATGAATATGCGGAGACTATCCAGAACTGTGCCTGATCCTGACCCATTCAGGTATAGAAACTAGATAGGCACGGTTCTGGATACAATAGGGACGTCTCCCGCGCTTCCATGTCTTCAGAGAAGTTAGCATCTCTTCTTCAATGACCCTTACATCCGCCCTGTCAGGTATGAGGAAGACAAATGGTACCCAGTGCTGTGGGGATTTACTTAAAAGCGTGCGTCTGTCTGTGAGGTGAGGCGGAGGCGTGCCACGCTTGTCCGCGGGTAGTACTTTCATGTCGTGCGTGACAACTCTCCCGGGGGTGACATGGGAAGAAACGTTTGAAACTTGGGCCACACCAATTTAATTTTTTGCTTCTCGTATCGCTCTGTCCATTTTTTTCTGATTTTCAAAAAAAAAAAGAATTGTTAATTTTTGTTCTAAATTAACTGCAAAATGCTAAATGAATGTCATATTTTGGCCCTAATGGTTGAAGAAAGTCCTTTTCTTCCTAGTTCTTAAAGTTTTTCAATGTAACAGTGCAATTTTGTTTCATTGAAAGTTCGAAATCTATTGTTTTAATTATAAACAAGCCTGGCATATTCACTTCATGGCTCATATTTTAACATTTCCGGCTAACATGGGTTGCCTTGGCCTGTTTTTTTATTTCGCCCTGTCGCGTCATATTTTTTCTGAAAAAAATCCGAGAAACAACAAATTAAATTGGCATGGCCTTGTGAGGACGTCAGAGCAAGTCAGACTGCCGTTCGCCAGCTAGTGCTCGCCGATCCCGCACTGTACTGTGAACTAACTGTACCACGATAAAGGTAAGGCAACAACCAACTCCTATTTCATTCAATATAAAGGCATCCAGAGCAGTTTCTAGGGCCTAGAAACCCAATTTTTCAAAGGCAATATTCTAGTCATTTACGTATCTTCATATTAAGTTGAAACCACACTATCCCAATGTATATTGACCCTCATGGAGCGAAAATTCCGTAAATTCTTACGGAAAATGGTTACTGGAAGGGCCCTAGGCTGATTTTTAGGGTAGCAGCCAGAAAAAAAGGACTCATATTTTGGCTTGTTTCTTCTGTTTCAAACGCCCAAAATATGAAATGCTGACTCAAATGTGCTAATGTGAAGCAGTATGTGTCGATATCACAAGATTGTCTTCTTCAGAATGTTTCTAATTTTGCTGCCCTAAAATTACATTGGATGCCTTTAAGGACTACATAGCGTCTTTGTTGATATTTTCTCTTATGTACTCTATGTAAAGGACGTGCGTTGAACAGTGCACACTGTTACGACCAGAGCCGTGCTCTATCCAGACCCATGCCCTGGCACGATTCTGGATAGTCCGCGCGTATCCAGAACCGTGACTGGGGCCAATCCACGTTCATGGATACGCGGAGACTATCCAGAACCGTGCCTAATCCTTCTCCTAATCCATTCAGGCATAGAACTATCCCTATACGCGCCATCATTGTCGACTGTATGCAATGACAGCATCCAAAAGGCAATATGGAAGTGAACTCAAACTCTCAACGATGCTTATGGGTCTGTATAATTGGCTTGATCTTTTAGTAGGGCCACAGCAAGTAAATTTTATGGATGACATCCTCCGCAGACACCAAATGTAATGCGATAGGGCGAAAAAAAAACAAGGCGGGCCAACAAAACAAGATTCCAACATTTTCAAATTTTGACATCATGATCCTTGTTAAACAAGAAAATATAATGATACCTATACCTGTATTGTGCTTATTTTTCTGTCAACTATTGCAACATCCATTTGTGACTGAAACAACCTTGAAAAATAAGTTTTCAATCATTGTACAGATGTTTTCGATCCAGTGGGAACATCACATACAATAGCAATGAAATACATCAAAGTAAAATACAAAACAGCAAATCAGAGCCTTGTCTTCATATTTATCTGCCATCCACGTTCCAGCATGGCAACAGACATCTTTGCCTATTTTCGGCACGTTGACCACTGTCAGAAGGCAACAAAATTTCTTGGTTTTTTTTACCCCAAAATCAGGGTTTTTTGTGTGTGTTTTTTTACCGAAAATCAATGCGCGCGCTGATGTCATCCATAACAATTACTTGTTGTGGCCTAGTGAGAGGTGCTGCATCGTGTAGACTTCACTGACTTTCAACCAAATTGACAATGTGCGCTTTCAACATGGTCAACCAACGTCGCTTTCAAAGCTTCCAGGTGAAATTGGTAAAAAAAAATACCCCTCGTGCCCAGGCCACAATTCCAAGCCGGGGCCCGGCTGGCCTAGCGCTGTGTGCGTGAGCGAAAAATATTCAATTCTTATCAATCATATTCTACAAATAGTGCTCTTTATGTTTTGTTGTCTTTTAGTGATAATGATATGATATGAATCTTTATTGTATGTTCTTGCCCAGATGGGCTAAATGCACAAGAGGGTATGCAGTATGCAAAAACATGAGAATTTCATACTGAAACGCTATATTCTAATGCAAAGTGCTAAGAATCTATACAATACAACAATACTATATACTACCTATCATCTACTGTTAGTTGCCCTTTCTTCTCTCTTTTTAAAACATTTGGAAACATAATTACATAGTTTGTCTACTATACATTCGTTCTTGCATGATATCAAGATGTATATCATAATTTTCGTCCCCGAGATAATTGTGACCTTACATTGTAGCATGAGCCGCCCTGTGAAGGAAGCTATTTCCTCTCGGCTATGGCTATGTTGTTATTAACGTTCCTAAAAGAAATGCACAATGACAACAAAGGTGGAGCTGCCAAAAATAAGTTAAGATCGTATAGATTGTTTAAAACTACATATAAGGCTATGTTGATTTGATTATATGGATGACATCCTCCGGGAGCCCCAAAACTGATGCGCGCGTGCGAATAAAAAAAAAGTTTTGCAAAAAAAAGTTATTTTCATTATGAAATCTACGTGGTCATGAGGGTTGAGCAAATGGCACAGAATATGGTTTGGCGAATAATCTAGTCTTCAAGTTCATTTCTTTACAATTTCGTCTTTTTTCGTTTGATTTTGGCATTCTACGACATTGGTATAGTTTGTATCAATTTTTATGGTATATTTTTGCTCATTTTGCAACTGTTTTGTACGATTTACAGTATGGTTGAAAACTTTTTTTTTTCGGAAACGGCCGAAAATTCATGCGCGCGCGGATGTCATCCATATAATCAAATCAACATGGCCCAATAAAGAAAAATACCAAATGCAGTCACAAGACTAAGGATAAGCTGCCACAAACTACAAATTGAAACTGGAAGACAAACCCGCACCCCTCTGGAACAAATGTTATGTACATGTTGTAATCTGAATAGAATAGAGGACGAATGTCTTTTTGTTATAGAATTTAGATTATATAGTAAAGAGAGAAATGATCTGTATAGGCTTGTAAAAAAAACTATTTCCTTACTTCATACACTTGAGCACTGTAGAAAAATTCATATTCCTAATGCGACTTGACAAACCTTCCATCGAAAAACATATCTGTTCCTTTATCTCTACTATAACTGAAAAGCGAGAAGTTGAATTTATGTAATGATAACTAGTTTTATTTTGTATGTATCTTTTCATCATGTCTTGTTTTGACCTGTACTTAGCCCAGTGTGGGAAAAATTTGCAATAAAGGTCGTCATTCATTGTGCTATCTGTCCACAGTAATGAAAGTATCCAATTAACTACCAGTCTGCGCTGCGTGTGATGTGTTCAAAGACTGGAGAACTTTGTGTTTGTAGTTAGTCCACACCGTCTTAATTTTATGGATGACATCCTCTGAAGACCCCCAAACTAGTGCGCGTGGGCGAATAAAAAAAAAATCCGGCCAACATAAAAATGCTACTGAACCACAGGAATACAATTCTAGTATTGTGAATTTTCGGCAGTACTTAGCGACGTTATACGACAAGCCGGCACACGCTGGCTTTTAGCGAAATTTATGAATCGGCACTGTACGTATGTACTGAGTTCTTGAGTCGTGGAGCCTCGGTAGCCTGGGTGCCATCCTCCAGAGTTACCACCGGCTCTTTATTGTCTCTAGCTACCATGGACTACTCAAGTTCGGAGCCAGGCCAGAGCCTCGGTGGACGTGATCTTTTTTTTTTCAATGCGCGCGTGGATGTCATCCATGAAATAAAGGCGATGTGGCCTTACCATAAGACCAGCTTCCCCGGAGCCCAAACCCTTCAATTTTCCCGCAAGGGCTCGTTAGCTGTGTTCGCTGGGTAACAGAGAAAACAGAGGGCAACAGTAACCTGATAAAGAGCACGCGAAATGGCAAAGAGTCGTTTGTGTCTCATTTCAGGGGGGAATAGCCATTTGAGACGGCTCAAGATGAAGGCTCCATTCCGTGCGTAGCTTACGTGTTCACCAGACAAACTACCATGGCTGAAAAATGATTTTTGACAAATAGGAAGAATGATTTTGCCAGAGGAGTTTGGTCACCGTAAGATTTAGTCGCCCGAGGGGAAATATTACACCGCGAGATTACTCTCTTGGCGAATTATTATTCCTCTCTCTCTCTCTCTCTCTCTTTCTCTCTCTCTCTCTCTCTCTCTCCCTCTCTCTTTCTGTCTCTCTCTTTCTGTCTGTCTCTGTGTCTCCTCTCTTTCTGTCTTTCTGTTTCTCGCTGTATCTCTCTATCTGTGTCTCCTTCTCTCTCTGTCTCTCTGTCTCTCTGTCTCTCTCTTTCTGTCTCTCTCTCTGTTTCTCTCTCTCTTTCTGTCTCTCTCTGTGTCTCCTCCTCTCTCTTTCTGTCTCTCTCTCTCTCTCCCTCCTTCACATTCTAACTCAAACGCTGTAACCTCAAGATCACCTTGTAACTCACAGAAGCCCACAGAAGCCCATAGAATGCCTGGCATGTGATCTCAATTAGTGTGGGTTTGAATAGCCGAAGCTGTATAGGGCTAATATCAATTAGGATTTGCCATGGTCACTACTGACTGCAGCCTCGGTCACGACCCGCCGTACGTGCTTCTGCGTGCTGTCTACGTGCAAAAACGCAGGGCGTCCGTGCGTGGTGAGTACCGCCTCCGTACGGAATCCTGCGGATTTGGGAACACGCAGACACGCCGTAGAACTTTAAGTGCATGTAAAACTTTTTCTGCGTGCGATCTGCGGATTCACCACCCGTGCGTGCGAGTACGGGCGACGCGCGTGCCCCGGAAGTTGCAATCGCATAGATAGTACGTTGTAAGCACGAACGATGCACGCAACCGCTCACGGCCAGACTTGGCGTGCAGATCACACTCTTACACTTCACTAGAAATCTAATGCGATAGGGCGAAAAAAAACAAGGCTGGCCGAAAAAAACAAGATTCCTACATTTTCAAATTTTGACATCTTAAACCCTGTTAAACAAGAAATGTTACCTTTATTGTGCTAGGTTTACTACAACAGTATTACAACAAAATATTTTAATCATTGTACGGATGGTTTTGCTTCAGTGGAAACATCACATATAAAAGGAACGAAGTGCATCACTGCATCAAAGTAACAGACAAAACATTAAATCAGAGCCTTGTCTTGTCTCCTCTCTTCAAATTTATTTGCCATCCTCGTTCTGGCATGGCAACAGACATTTTTGCCCATTTTCGGCATGTTGACCACTGTCAGAGGGCAACAAAATTTTTTTCCAAAATCAGGCGAAAATTCATGTCATCCATAAAGATTACTTGCTGTGGCCTTAGATAATTTTCCGCAGTGACACAAGCATTAAGATTCCTGTCTATAGTGACCACCTGTCCGCATACACCAGATTTTATCGGTCTCCTGAGTGTATTTCATCGACAGTTTTAACTGGAAATCGAAATTCGATATCACTTTGTCCTCCTGTACACGGCATTTGTTTCAAAGAACGAAAATGTACGAGAAGCTTCTGACGGATGAAGCCTTCCCCAAGATGCAATCTAATAACCATGCAAGAGTTACCATCTTTGCACATCAGTTTGGCCGTGTTTATGTGAAGTCACCCAAGGCGCTTTACATGTGGTTTACCCCGAAGCCGGTTTCAAGTGGCCCCATCTGAACGCTCCAAATCACATTGAAAGCGCCTCGATCCCAAACCACTTCTAGAGGTGGTTTCGAATCGGTTTTCCCGCATCGCGATTTGCGTCTGAACACAATGTGAATTCAATGTAACTTCACCTGGTCATGGATTACGGGATGATATTTCTTTATTTATATGCAATACCAAATTTTACGTGTCAGCAACTTAAAGAGTAGTAATGGTCAAATAATGTGTCCGTTCTAGGACGAGCTTCACCGCCTCTGGCGGGACCACGTCGGCATTCGGCCGAGATGCGCTGGGAGGGGGGCACCAGCAAGCAGGTCGTTGACCTCTGACATTAATAACACGCCACCGTGCGTGTTTTCATCAAACAACAATAAATGTAGCTCAGGCGAATTGTGATCGGGCACGGTTTGAAAGGAATGTGTGGCACGTGGACCAGATGTGAGGAATGTGAGGTACTCGAATCGCGGTTTGGGTGACTTCACATAAACACGGCCTTTGATTCATCAGGCCATGAAGATTTGATTATATGTATGACATTCTCTTTTTACGGACTATAGACTATACCCTTTGAGGACGACTGAAACGTTGGCCGGTAAATTCTTTTGACTGAGTATCAAAGAACTGTACTATACTATTCATTTATTCATCAGACCAATTTACGAAGAGT
The DNA here is from genome assembly GCF_001625305.1 of Branchiostoma belcheri. Classification (NCBI taxonomy): domain Eukaryota; kingdom Metazoa; phylum Chordata; class Leptocardii; order Amphioxiformes; family Branchiostomatidae; genus Branchiostoma; species Branchiostoma belcheri. The sequence goes on along the minus strand of NW_017804276.1, from coordinate 242,417 downwards.
TACTTTTATATGAATAGCAAAGTTCTTTCTATCACAACCATTTATTTTTCAAGCCAACGTTCGATGACCTTCTGTCATCTTCATCAGGGCAATACTGACTGGTTTACTGTGCACTGACACTAGATGTTGACTTGAAACGTTGCCTTGAAAAATAAATGGTTGTGATAGAAAGAACTTTGCTATTCAGTCGTTTACCAACCTGATGAAATTATTTACGGAAGTTACTTTTATAGTTTGTGGTAGTGAATCTAAAAGTGATATGAGTTTGCTGATAGCGAATCTTTTTCAGATTCTCTTGTTATAGAAGATACAGCCTTTTGAAGGGCGACTAAAACGTTGACATCAAACTACTTTCCGTAAATAATTTCATCAGGTTGGTAAACGAATGAAAAGCAACGTTCTTTGATCACAACCATTTATTTTTTTATGATAGTGAAATAAGTAGCAGTGCACTGTGAACCATGTAACACCTTTAGTGCACTATGCACCAAGTAACATCTAGTGTCAGTGCACAGTAAACCAGCCAGTATTACCCTGATGAAGATAACAGACGGTCATCGAAACGTCGGCTAGTGAAAAATAAATGGTTGTGATAAAGAACTTCGCTATTGATGAGTTTGCTGATAGCGAATCTTATTCAGATCCTCTTGTTATAGAAGATACAGCCCTTTGAAGGGCGACTAAAACGTTGACATCAAACTACTTTGTTTGAGCATCAAAGAACTGGACTGTCAATTTATTTTGGTGACGCTATTCCCAGAGATGCACTTTAGAAATTCGTGGAAGTGAGTATGATGAGATCGCTTTGATAGTGAATCATAATCAGATTCATGTCTTATGGAAGGTATAGTCCCTTTGAAGGACCAAACCGTTGACAGGATAATATGTTTGATTGAGTATCGAAAAATTGTTTTTAGATCTTTCACTGCACGAAAAACGATATTTAAGCATCCTTAATGGTGTTCGTAAATAAGGCTTAAATATTTCAAAATAATTAAGTATTATTTAAGTCACACTTAAGCCATCGTAAATGCCACAATCGGCAGGCAATCTTTACAATCTCTTAAAGAACAACGTAAAGTCTACTTAAACATAAACGTATCCTTACTTGATCTTTAAGGTCGCTTAATGTTGCAGTAAAGATAAAGCACTGATTTGCAGCAGTGTACTCCACATGTGTTCTTGACTACGTTTAAAACATAAAGACTTAGATAAGTATGACTTTGGCAGTTACTTTAAATTGTTTTAAATAAGATGCATTTAAGTGTGCGTAACGTTAGCTTAAAAATGAATATTTAAGCTTATATTAAGCTACGTAAATGGCCGACGTGCCGACGGCATGACCTCCCGTGACTGCACGGTAAATGGATTTAGACGGCCCAACGTGCACGGGCCAGCCTGGGCGTGGCTACGGCGACACCTCTTGTAACTGTACCGCGGGAAAGGTATCGACAAAGCCCCGCGCGCCTGCTTGGGCGTGCCGACGATATGACCTCCCGTGACGACACGGTAAATGGATCTAGACGGCCCTGCGCGCTTGCCCAGGTGCCGTCTGCAAATACCTGACCTGTACTGTACTAAAACAATAATCTCATCCGCTCCATACATCTCCCAAACAAGATTTTGAAATAGCGAATTCCTCAGTATTATATCGTTCGATTGCAGGTTATTGCAGACTTTTAGGGCGAATTCTCTGTTACTTAGAAGTTCGCAAGGATTTCTTGCCTAGCCTCGGGCACAAATGCCGGACGGGTCACACGTTCACCTACAGCACGTTACTTCATTTCAGAATTCGTCCCTTTTTTCTCGCACTGTATGTACAGTAAGCTTGGCTACATTTTATTAGCCGTGGACATCACACATTTACGAACCTAAGTATGCTAGACAATTCCTTCTGGGTGTCCTTTTCGTGTGTTTTAAAAAAATCACAAAAATGTAGTAAATGTTTCTGTCAAGCGATGCGCTACTGCCCGGTTAAAAAAACCGGCCAGTTTTAGCAAATACCGGTCCTGTACTAAAACGATAATTTCATCCGCTCCATACATCTCCCAAACAAGATTTTAAAATAGCAAATTCCTCAATATTATGTCATTCTATTGAAGGTTATTGCAGACTTTTAGGCCGAATTCTCTGTTACTTAGAAGTTCGCAAGGATTTCTTGCCCAGCCAAGCCTCGGACACAAATGCTGGAAACCCGGCCAGTTTTAGCAAATACCCGACCGGTACTGTATTAAAACAATAATCTCATCCGTTCCATACATCTCCCAAACAAGATTTTAAAATAGCAAATTCCTTAATATTATGTCATTCTATTGCAGTTTATTGCAGACTTTTAGGCTGAATTCTCTGTTACTAAGAAGTTCGCAAGGATTTCTTGCCCAGCCTAGCCTCGGCCAGTTTTAGCAAATACCGGTCCTGTACTAAAACAATAATCTTATCCGTTCCATACATCTCCCAAACAAGATTTTAAAATAGCAAATTCCTCAGTATTATGTCATTCTATTGCAGTTTATTGCAGACCTCTAGGCCGAATTCTCTGTTACTTAGAAGTTCGCAAGGATTTCTAGCCCAGCCTAGCCTCGGACACAAATGCTGGAAACCCGGCCAGTTTTAACAAATACCCGACCGGTACTGTATTAAAACAATAATTTCATCCGCTCCATACATCTCCCTAACAAGATTTTGAAATAGCGAATTCCTCAGGATTATATCGTTCTAATGCAGGTTATTGCAGACTTTTAGGCAGATTTCTCTGTTACTGAGAAGTTCGCAAGGATTTCTTGCCTAGCCTAGCCTCGGACAAAAATGCTGGAAACCCGGCCAGTTTTAGCAAATACCGGTTCTGTACTAAAACAATAATTTCATCCGCTCCATACATCTCCCAAACAAGATTTTGAAATAGCGAATTCCTCAATATTATGTCGTCCCATTACAGGTTATTGCAGACTTATAGGCAGATTTCTCTGTTAGTTAGAAGTTCGCAAGGATTTCTTGCCTAGCCTAGCCTCGGACAAAAATGCTGGAAACCCGGCCAGTTTTAGCAAATACCGGTTCTGTACTAAAACAATAATTTCATCCGCTCCATACATCTCCCAAACAAGATTTTGAAATAGCGAATTCCTCAGTATTATGTCGTTCTATTGCAGGTTATTGCAGACTTTTAGGTCGGATTCTCTATTACTTAGAAGTTCGCAAGGATTTCTTGCCTAGCCTCGGGCACAAATGCCGGACGGGTCACACGTTCACCTACAGCACGTTACTTCATTTCAGAATTCGTCCCTTTTTTCCTCGCACTGTAAGCTTGGCAACATTTTATTAGCCGAAGACATCACTACAATTTATGAAAGTATGGTATATTCCTTAGTAACAATATATTTGAAATCCCTCAAAACTTTTATGGTCTCATTACAATTTTGTGGTGTATCTATTTAGAGTAAACAGAAGAGACGCACGGAACCAAAGTTGGACAAACGAAACCTTCCCAAAAACAGCATAGATGTAGACTGTATACAATACTATATATTATAGATTTTTTGATTACGGCGATCAGGCGGTATTTTAGTGTAATGAATACATGTACATTGAAAGACCGATTGAAGTAACTAGCCCTTTTTTAACCTCCTTGTATATATATCGCCTAATTTTGCTCGATTTTTTTAATTACGGCGATCAGGCGGTGTTTTAATGTAATGAATACCTTGAAAGACTGGCTGAAGTAACTAGCTGGGAAGCATTTTGTATGGAATTTATGTAGCCATTGCAGCAAGATTCTTCTGTTCATGTTTTTTTAATGTCTATTGTTTTATTGTGAAATGCCAGGATGGTCCCAAGCTACCTAACAATGGCTGTCTTGGCACCCCCGCCAATTTGCATTAGGCAGACAATTAGCATTTAATTGGAGCCGCCACCGGCTATGTAAATTCTGACCTAAAATACTAGTAAGCCAATCGTCTCATACCCCGCATGAAACGACAGCCAATCAGTGCTTATGATACAAATTTCAAATCTGTCAGTTGGAGTGGACGTCACTCTATGTTTGAGCATTGCAGAGTGTGCACTGAGCAATCTAATCTTCTATAAAATGTCTACGGTTTCTGGAACCATGAAAAAGGAGACGATGAGAACTTAGCCATCATCCTCAGGGAAAAGTACGGCTGGAAGAATTACCTCCCAAGCAGACTCCAAGAGCAAGACTACCGCTAGGCTGAGCAGAAACATGCACGGGGAACCCTGCCAGATAGCCCGACGCCACCCGGCGTCTCTCGCCAAGGACGGAAGATTTTTCATGTAAGCGGTTCATATTTGTTCCATCTGGTTTTTGAATATTGACATGTTGTACATTGAATTTGTTTGCCACTTCCTTTGCCTTGTTTTCGTCGGAAAATATCTAACGAACGATTATGTACCATTTCAGCAAATGGAGAGGGGACATAGAAAGCAAGACAGCCGGACCGGACAACATACACACAAGAGACAAATCCCCGAGCCCACTGAAAGCGTCGAGGGGAGAGCTATATCCGCCCGCGCGGATGTCCCACTAAAAGGAAACAGCCGCTCTAGCCACTGGTAGAAACAAACGCCGGCCAGCTAAAAGTCTACACAGGAGGATATCCCTGGACGCTGTATGTAATACCAGTGAGGTCCGATCCGGGCACTAGCCTCTACCAGGCTTTGGGAGGCGGCCGGAAACAGTAGAAATCGGCCAAATAGAGAGATAAGCATGCCAAGGGAGTTTGTCTCAACGGACAAGCCAAGGGAGTTCTCCGTTGAGACAAACTCCCTTGGCATGCTTATCTCTCTATTTGGCCGATTTCTACTCTTTCCTACCGCCTCCCCAAGCCTGGTAGAGGCTAGTCGGGCACCCGTCGGCAGGTGTCCGAGGAGCCTCCCAGACAGAAGGGGGCTATCAGCGAACGGATCAGAAGGACTTTTACACATGAACCGGCTGGTGATCTAGACAAGCATGAGCAGACAGAACAACAGCTTTTTATTGTAGTATTGCCTTGATAATTTTGAACATCTACAAGCAATGTTGTGCAGACAGACTTTCAGTTTTAATGTGTTTTCAACAAATTGGTAAGCTTTCGTAATTGCAAAATATTTTTGCGGCTAAAACAAGTTTGTTGATTTTCTTCCTGTTTGTGTGATTATCCTAGTACATTACCTTTTAAAAATGAGCTTTAACCAGCTTTCTTGTTTTTGACTGTTATATGTGAATGCTGCCCGAAGGAGGTCATATATATATATGTGAATACATGTAAAAAGAATGCTGAATAAAATTTGCGTACCATTTGTCGTATATTACAGAATTTAAGAATGCTTTAAGGTGCTTATATGTGGCGTAAACATTACGATTTTTAAGCTTACCGTAAGTTACAGTGCTTAAAAGTTGCTTAAATAAGTGCCATTAAGTACCTTTACGGATAAATTAAGCTAGCTTAAATCACTACATTTAAGGATCCTTTAAGACGCTTAAATGTAGTGTAAACATTACGATTTAAGCTAACTTTACGGTGCTTAAATGTTGCTTAAAAGAGTGCCATTAAGCACTTTACGGATAAGTTAAGCTAGCTTAAACCAAGCTTAAATCACTGTATTTACGGACACTTTAAGACGCTTAAATGTACCGTAAATATTAAGATTTAAGCTTACTTTACGGTGCTTAAATGTTGCTTAAAAGAGTGCCATTAAGCACTATACGCACAAACTTAAAGCTAGCTTAAAAGTAACATTTAAGCACGCGTAAAGATTGGCTTAAATTTGCTTAAAGAGTGCCAAAACGGAACCTTTAAGCATGCTTTAAGACTGCTTAAATACCTGATTTCGTGCAGTGTTTAATTTGTAAATAATTTCATCAGGTTGGTAAACGACTGAATAGCAAAGTTCTTTTTATCAAAACCATTTATTTTTCACCAGCCGACGTTTCGATGACCTTCTGTCATCTTCATCAGGGCAATTCTGACTGGTTTACTGTGCACTGACACTAGATGTTACTTGGTGCATAGTGCACTAAAGGTGTTACATAGTTCATACTGCTAGTTAGCTAGAAACACTTTACATTTGGAACTGCATATTTCCCTATGATGTAACAATGGGTTTGTTACACTATGTTCCGGAATGTATTGTAAACAGAAAAAACTAGCTTAAGCGCACTATGAACTATGTAACACCTTTAGTGCACTATGCACCAAGTAACATCTAGTGTCAGTGCACAGTAAACCAGTCAGAATTGCCCTGATGAAGATGGCAGAAGGTCATCGAAACGTCGGCTTGAAAAATAAATGGTTGTGATAAAAATAACTTTGCTATTCAGTCGTTTACCAACCTGATGAAATTATTTACGGATGTTCTTAGATCTGTTGGTATTTTACAAACCTAATAATAGTGAATCTTAACGTGACGATCTCGCTGAGTTTAAGGTAGAGTAAGAAGTAATATAGTGGCATGACATGTGGGGTCGTGTGGCGTAGCGGTAGAGTGCTCGACTCGGAACCAAGAGGTCCCGGGTTCGAGTCCTGACATGCCACCGATGTCGTAGATTGCCAAAATCAAACGAAAAAGACGAAAATGTAAAGAAATGAATTTTAAAAATAGATTATTCGCCATACTATACTCTCTGTCATTTGTTCAACCTCCATGACCACGTAGATTTCATAATGAAAGCAACGTTGTTTTTTTGCAAAACTTTTTTTTATTCGCACGCACGCATCATTTTTGGGGTTCCCAGAGGATGTCATCCATATAATCAAATCAACATGGCCTAATGTAGACTTGACGAGTTTAACGACGGGTTGAGTGAGTCCAATTTTTTCAATGCTGGAGAACAGATAAATTTTTCCATGTGTGTAATTTACCAACTCAGATGAGCTTTCATACATACTGTTCAATTGTTGATTTAGACATAAAGTTTATATGTGCACCCTTTCAAGTTGAACCCTGTCAAGTTATCAAAGCCTTGGTTCCCTCAGAAGCGAGACAGCCATGATGTATAGGAATGTGGATATGCCTTAATTTTCATCTCCTGCCAGACTCACCCGTAATGACCATGTTGTCATTTTTATTGCAAAGCACAGGTCGCCTTTTATGCATAGCTCGATATTTCACACGAAATCCAATTTGTCACAAAGTACCTGACACCGTCACTAAACGTCGATTGCATGGGAGTCCCAGAGGAGGTCCCAGAAAGTAAGGCCACAGCAAGTAATTTTCATGGATGACATCAGCGCGCGCATGAATTTTCGCGTTAGGCCACACCAAGTAAATTCTATGGATGGCGTCCGCGCGCGCATTGATTTTGACCTGTTCCTAGAAAAAAACAAGAAATTCCGCTTCCTGTAATAATACTATGACCAAAGAGTCACGACAGTGCTGCAAATCGTCAGATTGACGTGAAACCCGTAACGCGAAAACAGGACAGGACGACAACTGCTGTTCCACCTGATTTATTGCTGTTTTGATTATGAATAAAAGACTTCTTGCTTGTTACACTGTGTCACCTCATTAAATTTGTGTCCTAACATTTGTCGTCTCTTAGTATATTTCTAATCTAGGCATTTGTTTTTTTAGGGCCCTTCTTGTTTTTTTTCGCCCTCTCGCATTAGATTTAGGGTCTCTAAAGAACGTCATCCATAAAATTTACTTGGTGTGGCCTTATCTTGGAAAAAGAAACAAGAAATTTTGTTAATGCCCTCCGACAGTGGTCAACATGCCGAAAATGGGCAATGATGTCTGTTGCCATGCCAGAACGTGGATGGCAGATAACTATGAAGAGAGGAGACAAGAAAATGCTCTGATATAATGTTTTGTTTCTTACTTTGATGCAGTGATGTAATGTTACTGGTATTTCATTCCTTTTATATGTGATGGTGACTGTGTTCACATGATGGTCCCTCTGAATCAAATTAAAACGTTTGAAATCTTGTGTTTGAAAACGTATTTTTCAAAGTTGTTTCAGTGACAAATATGGATGTTATAATAGTTGGCACTAACCTCAGCACAATATATGTATCATTTCTTGTTTAACAAGGTTTATGTTGTCAGCATTTGAAAATGTAGGAATCTCGTTTTTTGGCCCGCCTCATTTTTCCCCCGCTCGCATTAGATTTGCAGTCTGCGGAGGATGTCATCCATAAAATTTACTAGCTGTGGCCTAATGTGCATACTCAGGAATCCGTGCAATCAGCCAGGAGTAGACGAATAGATATAAAGTCCATAGAAATGAAGACATGGCACTGACGTACTTTTTGTCCAATTAAAAACTTAGCCAAACAAACTGTACTGGTGCAATCACTTGTAACCGGGAGGTCGTGAGTTCAAACCCCGGCCGGGTCATACCAAAGACTTTAAAAATGGTACACACTTCTTTCTCTGCTTAGCACTCAGCACATATGAGAAAGAGTGTGGGAAGGTGAAACACACAGCACTACCAGCTGACCAGCTCCCTGCTGTAGTGCCTTGCACAACTGTGTGTCGCCCAAGGGCTACGGAAATGGATATGGGCACCACCCTACGCTCTGCATAAGGGCATGGGAGACCTTTCCTTTCTTTTTTCAAACTAAAACTTTCTTCTACACATAACAAGACCACGAAGAACATTCTGGAGTCAGCGTATTCCCTGGTTATTGAGTAAGGCATTCGGGAGGTTACAAAACAGATAACTGAAACAGTTCTTATATTAGATTTCATATCATAGACTGCTTTATTGTTGATGAACAAATAAATACCAGGACCCACTGGCAGCCGAGATGCATTCGGCTGAATTGTTGTGTCTGGTTACAAAATACAACATTATTACGATTACAAATGGGCTATACAGCTGTTTACACACATAGGGATAAAATTTAACAAATGTTTAAAATCTTAAATACACCATACTATTATTACAAATATTGAAATATCTTAAATATCATGGAGCATACACATGAATCGAGATGAATTTATCAAAGTAAAGGCTCAATTTCAAAGCCCAGTTCTGTAACGTCCAAGTCCCGAGGCTGGCTTTGTGAAGTAAAACACTCAGTGATGTTTCAATGTCATAATTGTTGATGTTAGGGCAATAATTGGACGGAAAAGTCAAAAGGCGTATTGCATATCCCACAGAGACAGGCAATATTAATGACCTCTTATTTCATATGCAGTAAACGGTTTTGTATATTGATATCAAAGGCAATGTTGTTAGTTGGTGGATTTTTTGAAAGTAGTAACTCAATAACGGCTAAAGAATTACGTTTGTTCTTCAATGGATAAAGCTATGTTTTGAAGAAGGTCTCTTATGCAGAGCGTAGGCTAGGTGGTGCCCATGTCCATTTCCGTAGTCCTTGGGCGACACACAGTTGTGTGCAAGGCACTACAGCAGGGGGCTAGTCCGCTGGTAGTGCTGTGTGTTTGACGTCGACCTTCCCATACTCCTTCTCATATGTGCTGAGTGCTAAGCAGAGAAAGAAGTGTGTACCATTTTTTAAAAGTCTTTGGTATGACCCGGCCGGGGTTTGAACTCACGACCTCCCGGTTACAAAGCGAGCACTCTACCAATTGAGATATTTCACCTAGTATGTTTTGAGCTGAGCTGAAAAACAACAAGAAAGTCAGTCTGACGTTGTTGGTCAGGTTGCTTCTATTTTTCGCCTCGTCTTTGCTAGCAGCTTATTAGGATAATGTACAAGACAGGCGGCCTAAGTACAAGCATATTGTTTGAGTGTCCTTTATTGCCCACGATCATGATAATGATCTGTATCAGTATAACCGGTATAACCGCCATTCTGCGTAACACACCAGCTTTGTACCCTTTCCAGTTTATCTTTGTCTTTCGTTGGATGGATCTGTGCGATGTTTGATGTGTGGGTAGGCAGGCGTCAGCAAAATATACGCCAAGCTCTTTTACGTGCCCTATGAAGGCTTTCTATATGGTAATGCAGCAGAACCTGCGGTGATTGCGCTCACGTTATGGACATTTGATGGTCATGATTTTTGAGCGGCAGACAGCTCTTGTTAGGAATACTGACATCAGGCCAACACTTAAAAGACAGATTCTTCAAATGTGACACATTATTTGACGGAGGTAACTTTCAAAGCACGCAGAGCCAAGACAACAAGGCTGTACGTTATTTTAGTCAGTTAAAGGCATCCAATGCATTTTCAGGGCTGCAAAATATTCTGAAAAAGGCAACCTGTATGATATTAACACACACTATCCCACATTTGAATCAGTTTTTCGTACTTAAGGCATTTAAAACTGCAGAAACAAGCCTCAAGATTACTCCTTTATTTTTTGGCTGGTACCCTAAAATCAACCCAGGTCCTTCCAGTAACCGTTTTTCGTCAGGAGTTTGGGCATTTTTTCTCCACGAATGTCGATATACACTGGGAGAGTGTGTTGATAGGTGACTAGAATATTGACTTAGAAAAAGCTGGTTTCTAAGCCCTGAAAACTACACTGGATGCCTTTAACAGTCGTGGAACATCGCAAGATGAATCACGACTTCCTTATGTTACAAAGCCGGTAAAGCGCTTTGAACCTGGCCGTTCCGGTCCATGTCAGCTGCCTGAATGACCCCTGTGTCTGTTCTGTGTGTGGCGGATACATCATTAAAGTGGTTTATTGTCAAGTTCTCTGAAATTGTCCGCAGTTTGTAGCCACATGAGTGGCTGAATTGATGTAAGGACATTACAATGATATACAAGTAGTAGACGTTCAGAATTACACCTCACACATTAAAATACACACTAAAATAGCGCGTTAAAATAATAGTATTGATGATGTAAAATAACATAGTATTAGATCTTGTTTAAAATTGGAAATTAGTTAAAATTTGGGTCGATTAAAAGTCAATTTCAATGTCAATATTACACGTATTACATTCTAGTGGAGCGAGGAGTTTAGCAATCTGACAATGTGGGGAATGGTGCTATTGTAGAAGCGAGGTTGTTGCATGTTCGAGTCTGGCGACCACACGCCGTAGATCAGTCATTCAGTGCTTTTGCCCAATACTCAATGTAAGAATATGTGAATAAATGAAATGGAATGGTGTAGATCATGCCAGTAGATTATTACACCCCGGACGGTGACCCTCGCACGACGTGCCGACCACTCCCCATCAACCCAGGTCGGCACTGCAATTTTCCGTCTCCTACACGGTCGATGCCATTTCGTTGAATGGTCGCTGCCATATCAGAGCGTACCATAACTTTTTTTGGAGGTCCGAATAAAAAGCAATATATACTATAAATGGCAATATTCGAATTGCAAATGTAAGGGAGGGTCTTGTAGAATTGTAAACAAAAAGCACAAGCTCGGATTCGAACCCGGGTCCAAAAGTTTAGCTCAGAAACCCTAACCTATACCCTAACCTCTACACCACGAAACATCACGGTGTGGAAGGACCGTGCTATTAACTTGAAATCAGCCGTTCTGCGATATGGCATCGACCGTTTCAAAAGGCGACCACCGTTTACGAGACGGAAATTATTAGCGCTGGTTCGTAGTAGCCAGTAGCCTGGAATCAACTCTGTTCTAGCTTCAGTTCGCTTCTCTGGACGCAATGTCACATCCCTATCCCTCTTTTATAGATACTTTCACGCTTGATGTTCAGGAGAACTTGCACTTCTTGTTCCGCCGCTCAGAACCTTTCAGCGTGCCACTAGGTTCTTTTCCAGTTCCCATCAATACACCGTTAACATACCTGTCTCCAAGTCATTTTACAACAACAGCTTCTTTCCCCGGACTGCAAAATTATGGAACTATCTTCCAAACAGATGCTTTCCGTCCGACTACAATCCACAAAGCTTCAAAACAAAGGTCCACCGCCATCTCCTGACATAACTATTTATACTCACTTAAGTACCTCAAGCTCTATGCCTAGAAGTGGCCACAAATAATTGGCCTTGCATTGAGCGACACCGTTAATAAAACATTCAAGCAGAATATGACTGCCCTGATTTTTAAAAATTAATTGACGACTATTAACGGCAAAAATCACCGACCTGTCCCAACCACAGCCGACCTTGCTCACGACTAGCCCCGAACCATGGTCTGGAGAAGGTCGAGAGGCCATGGTCAGCTATGTGTATCAAATATCCTCAGGAAGTTTCAAACGTCACTCTTTGTTGCAAACTCGGGAAAGACAAAAGGCTCTTTGGGAATATTGATCTTTAAAGTCCAAAAGGGCTTCAGCCGCCTTTTCGTTTCTGTCTGAATCGCTCCTACTTTACAATCAGTAACCGTTTAGTTCATCAGTCAGTCTCCCCTTGAACCTATCGTTGTATGTACCATGTGCCAAATTAAAAGTGGCTGGCTGTGTAACGCCATATGGTCAACAGTTACAGCAGCTTTCATGGTCGATATGGCCTTACATAGAATAAAGTAATTGGTGGATTGCGGTGTGCACTTGTGAGGTGAACGTATGAGTTGGCATCTTTTTGGAAAATCGAAGATCTCGTGCCTCCGTGAGACTGTTGAATGTTGTATTCATTATTACCTCCGGGGAAGGAGACATCCTTCCGCGGAAGGGTTTTGTGAGAGATGTAGATTTTCATGTTCGCAGCTGTTTCTCGCGTTTGGGTGGACGGATTCTTTTGAGACTAGGTATATGTTTGGCTATTGGGCTGCAGATGATGCACGTTCTTTGGTTTTTATTGTATATTATATTGTTTTCGGGCGTGAAAATGGTGCCTTTTGGTGGCCCCAGAACACCCCTTTGAGCGTGAAAGTGGTGGCGACCGTTGACCTTTGGCGTGTATTAGGTATTGTGGGTATTGACATTATACTAGTAGTTTGTCAGTAGTTCAAGTTGTGAAAAAGCAATGTTCTTGGTTTTTTGATATGTTATATCTCTGAAGAACTTGCCATACATTGTACCTGAGACAACTGTTGTGCAATAAAATCTGACTTGACTTGACATAAACACAGTGGTATACCTACCCTTCTACCCCTAGTAATGTACGTAGAAACATTTGTTTGACGTATAGTCTAGACACTTTGTATCTTGAAATTTTATCAAACAATTGCATATTCCCTTGCTATTAGTGTTTGCAATTAAAGTTGATTGTTATATAATACAAGTGGTATTTAATATAAGTAATTATTAAGCAAACGATTCAGCAAAAGATACGTCAACCGTCTTCTAATAATCTGATTAAATCTCTGCACTTTGTATCTTGAACTTTATTAAAACAATTGTATATTCCCTTGCAATTAGTTGGTTGTTATATAATACAAGTGTTATATAATATAAGTTATTATTAAGCAAACGATTCAGCAAAGGATTCGTCAACCGTCTTCTAATAATCTGATTAAATCTCTGCTCTAGACAGGGATTTACGTATTTCCGAATGGAATTTTGATAGATTACCGTGTTATCTAACTGCCGCCTCCTCACGGTAAGTGGTCCTTGTTGGGGTTGTTATTTGTACTGAGTGACGTCAATGCATGTTTCTTGTCTTCGCTTCGCTGACGCAGGAAAATATTGGGAGGAAGTGTTGGAATATCAGTAAATGGAAAACTGTAGACTGGAATTCATTATGTTTACCGAAGGAAAACATATTGTTTTTACTCAGTTTCTTCCTCCTCTTCTGTTCCAAACACTAACCTCTGACCAGGCCAATGACATGATTTGTTGACATCTGTCACCATGGTGACTGGTGTTGGGTTACATAATGTTGCAATTTCATGGTCTGCTCTGCTTCTGTCACCATATACTAGTAGTACATGCATGTGAATGTGTTTGAATAAAAATCAACAGGGCAGACCATATCCGAAGGTAAACATTATCGGATGCAATTTGCTTTGCAAATGTTACTTCTCTAGTTGTACATGTATCATATTCAGAACCGCCCTCCTGATCTCTAGTCTGTTCGGCAAGGCAGAAAGTCTCAACAAGAAATCGGAGATTTCAGACCCCAAACATACAAACCTAGCATAAATTAGTGCCAACCACAACAGTACTTCCGTCCCAGAAGAAGCAAATACATGTATTCAGGTATTCAAGTATTTTTGGCTCTTATGGATGTGTTGGAACGAACAACTATCAAAGGAGCGCTAGTGTAATAGAAATGAAAAGAAACCTACAGTGGGGGTCGCTGGAAGACAGACGTAGAATGTCCAGACTGTGCATGATGTACCAAATGACTAATAAACTGGTGGACGTACCAACCACTAAGTATCTGATACCAGCCCAGAAAAGAACAAGAAACAGTCATGCCTTCAAATATCAGAGTTATCAACCAAGAATTGAGGTGTTCAAAAACTCGTATTTCCCCCAGAACTATCGTAGACTGGAACTCGTTGCCACCAAGCACAGTTGGGGCATCATCACTAGAAAGCTTTAAACAAATCCTGCAGTTGAATGTGCAAAGGTTGAGTGTAACAAGTCGTTCGGTGTGATATAGCTAGCTGCCGCCGCGCCGCGTGTCTGCGAATTCGAAGCTGGTGTGTTACGCCGAATGGCGGTTATACCGGCTATACCGATACAGATACAGAATCTCTGTTAATACAAAACCAACTGAAGTTATTCCGCAGGTCAGTGTCCGATCAAGGATTCTTGACGTGCACCACATCTCCTTCCAACACTCCTCATCATGAGGGGCAATTTGCTATCGCACTTCTCATCTGGTGGTTGCATGTAGTGGTTTAATTGACAATGACAATGACAATGACAATGAACTTTATTACATGTTCACGCCCTACACGGGTCAAATGCACTTAAGTTAAATAACTTGGTAATAAGAGCAATTGTTACATTCGTGTGCTATTTCTCTATCTACAGGATCTACCTACAGGATCTCTTCTCTCTTTTTGAAACATATATGAATAAATTTACATAGTTTTTCAATTATATCATAGCGCTTGGATGTCATAATATGTTTGAACAATTCTATTTTCGGCAAGTATGCAAATTTCTTTTCTAACTGTAAGGAGCTAATAAAGGATTTCCGGATGTCATCGTATACCGCACATTCTAAAACAAAGTGTGCTTCATCCTCTATACAGTTATAGTTACATAGAGTGCAAATTCTGCTGTCTGCGGGAGTCTGTAGATCATCAGTTCTAGGACAAGCCCCTGTCACACATAGCCGAATATGGCCTCCTGAACACTGCCAAACTTTCCCCAACTATGGTTAGGAGTAGGTCGGGAGCAAGGTCGGCTGTAGTTCGACTAGGTTGGCTACTGTACGGCTTCGAGTGATTCGGTCGAAAAGTTCTGTGATTCTTTGAGTTTTTGTTTTTATATTCCAACATGTAATCACAAGACGTGGTGACGACACACTCAAGTTTTTTCAACTTATATTAATGCCGCCACCAACGCAGGGGACAATACGCAACTTCACCTGCGCGAAGTGAGGAAAGTCGTGTAAAGTGCTTTTCCCAAGGGCACAAGATCGGTGGCATGTCAGGACTCGAACCCGGGACCTCTTGGAGCACTCTGCCGCTACGCCACACGACCCCACATACTTTCTTTGAGTTGGTGAACAGTTTTAAGTTATCGTATTGGACTTATTGTCATCAAGGAAATGCACATCAAGGAGGCGTCATGACCAGATCATTGCCGTTGCTGAATTTACATATAGATTAAAAACCGACTGATGTCACCGAAATGCCGTGTCTTTACTTCCTGGTTCTATAAACTACCTCGGTTGTTGATCGATGATCGACAATAATTTAGCCTTCTTCAAACCTCATCTTTTCGTCCGCTCCGGAAATAGAATTTTCTATCAGTTATATGCGAAGTTCATAAATTGCTAAAAAACTTTGTATGGTCTTCTACAACTTAACTAAAGATCTAACAAAGCTAAATACATGTGTGGATACCGTCATCTTACGTACAGAGTATATGTATGATGTAACAATAAAGGTTAACTATTCTCTAACATGTGTTCTCTAAGATCGAAACATTCTTTAATGTATTCCTATTTGAACACTGTATTGGTTATCTCCCCTGAGAATGTAGTTGAATTTATCTATAGGATCTAACGTACTGAAATCAATTGAACAAGCGGAAAGAAAGGTGAACAGCAATAGGCGCTTATCATTGTAGAGTGTACAATCCATTATTAAATGGAGCTCATTTTCAATCATGTTTGGACAAAATGGACAGAACCGTTGGTCATTTGGTATTTTCTTGTATCGACCCATTTCTATGTTTAATTTATGACAACTAATTCTTAATTTTGTGATCGCTTTTCGGATATCTAGATTGTGTATATATTAACAGCGCCACACAACAAAAAAGTACATTAATATTTAAGTACACAAAGTTGACATATCAGTGCGCCGTAGTCCCACCACCCCAAGACATTAAAAAATGCTAATGCTAACAAAGTTATTTGAAAAATAAGATTACGTGTTAACCTCATATATCTCATTGGCAAGAACACATCCGCCAATCAGAGCTAGAAGGAGAATTTAGGCCCATTAACTGGACTTCTATATCTAATTGACTGTTAGAAACAGTCAAGCAGAGCTAGAAGCGCTTGGTATCTACAATGTAAGTCTGAGTGAGTCGCATCGTTTTAAAGTTGTACATAGAGGGTAACAACGTGGAGCCTCTAAGAATAAAGTGCAGTTTAGCATTATCTGACATATTATTAAGATTAACAAGATGACCGAGTAAATTTGCAAGATTGACAAAAAGTTCCGATCTCTGGTGATTGTATAAGGCCATATTGATTTGATTATATGGATGACATCCGCGCGCGCATGAATTTTCGGCCGTTTCAAAAAAAAAAAAGTTTTCAACCATACTGTAAATCGTACAAAACAGTTGCAAAATGAGCAAAAATATACCATAAGTTACAACAAAAATTAATAAAAACTATACCAATGTCGTAGAATGCCAAAATCAAACGAAAAAAGACGAAATTGTAAAGGAATGAACTTGAAGAGTAAATTATTCGCCAAACCATATTCTGTGCCATTTGCTCAACCCTCATGACCACGTAGATTTCATAATGAAAAGAACTTTTTTTTGCAAAACTTTTTTTTTATTCGCACGCGCGCATCAGTTTCGGGGCTCCATATAATCAAATCAACATGGCCTTATTAAGAAGCTCCAAGTGTATGAACGAATTTGCAAACATTGTACGTTGAATACGGTGGAAGACGAAACGCATTTTATCTCAAGTAGTACCCTCTATAGCAATGAACGAAATGAACTCTTTGACGTAGGCTCCAAATTCTACCCAAACTTTCACACATATACCAATAAAAAGAAAACTACTCTCCTCTTAACATCCGAAAACCCACAAATTACAGAAAAAGTGTGATCCTTTGTCTTCCTCTGTCTTAAAAAAAGAAGTCAAACCCAGTAGTTTTTACTAGTAGTTTCTTAGTAGTTATCAGTAGTTCCATGTGTACTACTTATCTGTTTTTATACCAAATGTTTCTTCTGTTCATGCAATTAGCCCTCGGGCATGAATTTGCAATAAAACTTGTCAATTACTAGTAACCAGAACC
Source organism: Branchiostoma belcheri (assembly GCF_001625305.1). NCBI lineage: Eukaryota > Metazoa > Chordata > Leptocardii > Amphioxiformes > Branchiostomatidae > Branchiostoma > Branchiostoma belcheri. The sequence continues at coordinate 224,971 of NW_017804276.1, read as the reverse complement.
ATGCTGAGGTACAGATCTCGATAGTCCACGCGTATCCAGAACCGAGCCTGTGGGAAGTCTACGTTGTGGGATAGTGAGAGACTATCCAGAGCCGTGCCTGATCCTAACCCCAACCCATTCAGGCACTTACTACAATATCTACACGTCTCTGACCTTCCTGATACTAATAACTCATTATGGCTTCACCACTATGTACAAAGCCATGTCATATTGACAGTATGAACTGCATTCAAGTGTTTTGGTAGGCATGTCAAGCTTACCCGCATTGGAATGCGGGGCATAAACGCTTCTTTTTATCTTGAAAATCAACAGTTTGCATTATGCAATTAAAAATCCTAACCAATAATGTAGGAGATAGCTATCCAACTGTTGTCTTTTAATACTATAGTTATATCAATGTAAAGAATTGTTTTCCCTTGTGTTTCTCCTTCTTTCCCTGCCATGTCGATGTCGTAAAATGTGGTGAAGCCATCTGCTACATTTGCTCCAAAGCAAATGTCAGCCTTTCTAGTTTTGTCTATTTTTACAGTTCCACTGTGCCGCTTGTACTCCTGAATGATTACACAGACTCCAGCAAACTTCGTTCCCTGCCATGTCGTAAAATGTGGTGATGCCATCTGCTGCATTTGCTCCAAAGCAAATGCCGGCCTTTCTAGTTTTGTCTATTTTTACAGTTCCACTGTGCCGCTTCTACTCCTGAATGATTACACTGACTCCAGCAAACTGCGCTGTCCAGGCTTTATGGATATGCCAGAATCAATACCAATAAGACCAGGATCAGCTAAAAGTGAGCCAGCGACCCTGCAAATCAGCATTAACCGACAGGCCCCGAGAACTTGACCTTCTAAAGCAGCCTTTTTCCATTCATTACTTAGTCGATCTGTTCGCCCTGTCGGGTTAGTTTAGTCAGGGGCTACTTTAAATGAAAGACTGGCGCAGTAGCCTGGTGGTTAGGGTGCCCGCTTTCTTCTTCCTCTGAGTGACCGATATCGTCATGTCGATCATTCTGTCACTAGGGGAGAGGTCACCAGTCAAGAGTTCAGAAGAATTTAGAGGCCCTTGCCACAAATGTTTCAGTATTTGTGGCTTCTACTGTTGTTTGAGGTAGAGAGTTCCAGTCTTTAACTGTCCGTGGCAGGAAAGATGCTGCTCTATACTGAGTCCTGCCCCAGAGTTGTGCAATCTGTTGGTCATGCCCCCGTCTCTCCCGTCGTGGGGCAGGGTGGATTTTGCCCCTGAGCCCAATTCTGTACAAACCTTGTTGTGTTGAATTTTGTACAGCATGGTAAGCCGTGCAGTCTTCCGACGTGCTTGGAGACTGGGCCAGTTCAGTTCCTCCAGCATCTCTGTGGGGCTTGAGGTGTGCCTATACCGTCTTAACACAAAACGAGCTGCCCTCCTTTGCATTCGGAACCACTGATTAGGCTACATTGACTTGATTATATGAGATGCACGCGCGCATCAGTTTTCATCCGCGTCCAATTAAAAAAAAAGACGTATTCAACTATACTGTTCTTTTGTATTTTAAGGATGATAGGGGTCGAAAAAAGGGAGAAGACATCAGCACGGTCTTATCAGAGTAACGCATGTCAGTACCAGTGGACCAGCCCCATGCCTGTGTGGCCAAAGGTAGAAGGGCACCGAACTATACACCAAAAGGTGTGGGAACAATTTTGACTGACGCGACATTAAAGAACGGCACACACGGCAGTATACGACTGAGCAATAACCCGGGAAGGAAAAGAAGACAGCGTCTCGCTCTTGCGATTTGCAGGCAAGCAGTATTAGATCCATTACGCCCACACATAATAAGCGTGGATTGTCTTTTCACGGCGACATTTTCAGCGCCCCGCCTTCACCCTAAAAGGTGGCGACGGTAGCAGAGTGGTTAGGCTAGCGGAAACGGTATGGCGAGGGCACGGGCTCCATTCCTGGCTAGACGTTACGTCACTCGGAAAGTCCACATACTTTACATTACATTTTTGCGAAAAGGTTTCATTTTTTCATTACAGTGAATCTTTACGCCTTATATTGAGCTTCCCGATTAAATTTCATGCATGCTCAATCCATTAATTCACTTCTGAATGCCGTCTCTGCCGGCGCATTGCAGACGTCGTTTTAGTTAGTACAAGGCGAAATCCAATTGTATATCGAAACCATCCCCCATCCAGTAGAGATCTTGGTCCCAAAGTTGCAAACTTTGCAATATAAGCCTCCTGTGCAGCCTGCCTACTCCATTTGACTTGACTAAGAGTTAGGCCACAGCGAGTAAATTTTATGGATGACAACCTTCGCAGACTCCAAATCTATTGCGAGCGGGCGAAAAAAAAACAAGGCGGGCCGAAAAAAACAAGGTTCCTACATTTTAAAATTTTGACTCAATCATTGTACAAATGGCACATATCGCATATTGCTAATATTGATTTTGATTCAGTGGGAACATCACATATACTAAGCCAGCATCACATATCACTGCATCAAAGTAAGAAGCAAGACATTAGATCAGAGCCTTTTCTTGTCTCCTCTCTTCATTCAAAGTTATCTGCCATCCAACTTTTGGCATGGCAACAGACATCTTTGTCCATTTTCGGCATGTTGACAACTGTCAGAAGACAACAAAATTTCTTGTTTTTTTTTTCCAAAATCAGGTGAAAATCAATGCGCGCGCTGATGTCATCCATGAAAATTACTTGCTGTGGTCTTAAGATGCATAACAAGGAAAGGGCAATGGATTCTAAAGGTGACCCCCCTATCCGCCCCCGTGCATTGGCATGGTGATTGCAGGCTTTACCGTCCAAGCGAAAGTAATACGCGTTATTTACCGTGTTGGCAAGGTTGCAAAGTCTACATTTTGGCGTCAGTTCTAAAACGCCAGCTTTAAGTCATGAAAGGTGTAACAAAGACTACAGGGCGGCTTCTTATAAGTGCAAGTTTGGCACCGCTTTGTGTGGATCGATTTTGCATCCAACTTGATTCTTTCGGCAAAACCTATGATCTTACATCTGGCGTGGAAGTGAGCTCTTTTTTGAAAACGGTCCTTTTCAAACGCTTTCCAGTGGAAAAACGGTGTGTAATTTACTGTGGCGCCTCCCCCCGGAACACTGATTTGACCATCTGGTCACGTCTTCCACTTTTAAAAGTCCACGGAAGTTATTACCTGGACGGAAATGAAAGGGAATCAAGAAAAGTCCGGTTTTATTTGAATTTTGACACTCGCGTAGGTAGCAATCCGCTGCTGAGTACATATTGAATCTATTTCGCAGACAGCCAATTTGCAGAATATACGACTTCTGACGGGACTTTCCCTGTAATGGTACTAGTAGTACCCTCACTCACTCAGGAAAGATACTGGGAGAAAGTAATCGGCGGAAACCCGGCGGCGGTAGTCCCTATGGGTGTTTCCTTGCGGTAGTAAGTACCTCCATGAAAAATGGAGGTATTGTTTTTGGCGCGTCTGTGTGTGTTTGTGTATGTGTGTGTGTGTGTGTTTCCGCACATTTGTAGTCAGCATAACTGCAGAGCGCCTTTATGGATTGTGATGATATTTGGTATGCCGGTAAGTCTTAGGAAGCCAAAGGTCAAGGTCAAATATGGGACTCCTTGTGGCTGACCTTGGTACTGCAGCAGAACTTCCGGGAAAACAGATGTGCCGGGTGGCAGGGAAAACAGATGTGAGGGGTGGAGGCAGCGCCTGCCCGGTTTGATTAATGAGGTTCTCCCTCGGGAAAAGTCTACATGGCCATGTCGACAGGCCAAAGGTGCTACTGTGTGTTTGAAACAAAAAACCTGTGTTATTTCGTTCTGTACTGTAGTGTACTGAGTAAAAACAATTAGAAAAACTCATATACATGTATTTCATGGAGGTATGAGATATCAGAATTCTTGTTGTTTTTGACAGCAAAGAAGGGAGAATGGAGAAATTTAACTACTGAGATGAGTTTGAAAGGACTGACGTCCATCAACTGTTTGGAATAATATCCGTGGTCAAAGAGTTCGAAGATCTCATACCTCCGTGAAATATATTTTTATAAGTTTCTCATATGCCTTGTTTGATTGTATTGATCGTGCAAAACGGATTGGTTATACTAAAAGGGCATGAGAAGGGGTCGAATGGAAGCCTCTTACCTCTTCCAAGGATTTCTTGAATTCCTTGCAAGACAGATAAACGCAAAGGCATATAATATTCTCTATAAGTTAGCTGCTCTTACCAGATAACATTATGGATGTGTGTTCTTGTGAGATAACGTTTTCTTGGAAGAAAACTCTCTGCGCCCCAGTTCTTTCCTTTAAGAAGCTTATCTACTTCCTTAAAGACTCTGTCGGCCTAGTTTTTCTTGCCTGACATCCATCCTATTCTAGAAGAAACGTTTACCTGATTACTTGCGGGCACGGAAGTATTATTTTGGGTGGGTTTGAGTTGTGGGTCTGTGTCTATGCTTGTCATAATAGCTTTGGTTGCAAGGTGGGTGGGAGGTGATTTTGACTGTAGATTGGCATCCATCCTATTCTAGAAGAAACGTTTACCTGATTACTTGCGGGGACGGAAGTATTATTTTGAGTGGGTTTGAGTTGTGGGTATGTGTCTATGCTTGTCATAATAGCTTTGGTTGCAAGGTGGGTGGGAGGTGATTTTGACTGTAGATTGATAGGGAGGTCAAGCCTGAAGAAGACCAAGCACGCGCTGAGTGAGAGGAAGAGGGTGGTATGTGGAGGAATTCAGTGATTAAATTACATCATACAATCACTCCATCTGTATCTGTATCTGTATATCCGGTATAACCGCCCTTCAGCGTAACACACCAGCTTCGCAGGCATGCGGCGCGGCGGCAGCTAGCTATATCACATTCTACGTCCATTGTAGGTTTCAGATTGTAAACAATTGTTATCGAACAGAGCTGGAATCCAAGTTGCACTTCTTCAACTTGAGTGAGAAACTACGTAACCTTCCTTGTTGTCCTTATACCCCCGTCACATTGTCGACGAGCTTCGGCCGTATTTGTCAATCGCCGAAAGATCGGCCGATTTTGAGATCGACCGACGATCGCGCGTATTTTTGGCTTGAAAATCGTCGCGGTCACATTGTGCGAGGCTCGGGCGATCGCTTGGCAATACATCTATGATAATGAAGTCCCTATGATATGGCACGCAGATGAAGCAAGGCCGTGTATCCACCAAAAATGAATAGTTTGGCCATTTTTTTATGTTTGACCTGTCGTTATATTTTTTTAAGCAAAGTAATGGAGCGGACTGGCAGAATAAAATAGAAATACAAACAGGAATTCTGTGAAGGATCCAACTCAAATACTACCACAAGAGCCACAAATTTACACTACCGTCTGGTTAACACAACGACCACCTTTTTAACCAGACAGGAGTCGGCCGAAGCTCGCTCGACACACGGGCGTACGTCGCCCGAGTTACGGTCGACGATCTATCGATGCTCGCACGATCTCTAGACCATTCAACCAAAACGTACAAGACATAATGATTATCATTATATCAAAATATTTTTATACACGCGTACCTGAACAAAGCTAATAAGATATATTGTTCTAAAACGTTGCCTGTATACTTCTGTCTAAAATAGTATGAATCTTCCGGTAAACAAGTTAGCAATTTAATGTCAACAAAGTATAGACAGAGGTAAAAAGACCCATGCAATATAAACTTCAGCCAGTAAGTAATATCTATCACATGACGTTCTTGTGGGCACCCTAAGAAAAAAGTCAACCTCATTCCAGAATGAACAAGTGTAAACGTCAATTTATTATACAATCATCTGAAATAAGGCCACACACCTCCTAAAGGGACAAGAGTAAAGGATTTCATGTGCGTTTAGTCAGTTAAGGTCAAAATCTAGGCATTTGGCCTTATATAGTTAAAGCCTCGTCATCTTTTAAAACTGGTTTTGTTTATTAACGAATGTTGATTTAACATAAGGACAAAAAGGACGATTTTGTCTATTTTTAGCCTTTCTCGTAGTCGTAAACTTAACTTTAACAATCAGTGGGACGTTGCTCCTGCAAACTTTGCACAGTATACTGTCAATACAATCTGTAATAAATGTCACAGGTGCTGAATAAATAATAACTTCACAGGAGCTCGGCCGAGGCTCGTAGAACCTTCGCCCGACACTGGCACGAAGCTCGCTCGAAGCACGCACGATTTTAAAAACTTTGCGCAAGTCGGGCGAGGTACGGAAGAGGGTCGCCCGAATATTTTGCGAAGCTCGCGCGAGGGTTGACCGTAGTCAGCGACCGTCGCCCGATTTTCAAAGACGAAATACGGCCGAGACTCGTGGGATGTACGTCCGAATATCGGTCGACTCTCGGCCGCACAGGGACGAGCTACGGGCGAGCTACGCGCGAGCTGGAAACGAGCTCTGCGACCACAAAAATCGCCGGCGACTAGTCGCTGATGTTAAGAACACGTTTCGCGTGTCAGCGAGCTTCGGCCGACTCCAAAAAATCGCCGGCCATCCCGAAAATTCGCGCGATGCTCGACGGAACATCGGGCGTACTACGGCCGTAAATGTCGTTTAGAGCTCGCCAACTAGTCGGCCGATCGATTTACGCGCAATGTGACGGGGGTATTAACAGACAATGTCGTTGATTTTGGCGGTTTAGTGTTTCTAAACAGTCAAGTATTTACTTGTTTAAAGTTAAAACTTTTGGTCCAACACAAAAAAGTTCTCTCACCTAGAGCTTTCAACCAGTCACTCTGGTCTTCCTCAGTAGACTGACCCAGTGAAGCTTGTCACGTGGCTTCTTCGAACACTAGGTCAAAGGTATCTGGTAGACTATTTCTTGAGAGGGGTGAAGGAAGCCATATACATCAGGACCAATCACCCTTCATTGAACCGCGACGGGGGCCGACATCGTCTACCAGATACCTTTGACCCGGTGTTGACGTCACACTTCAAAGACACGTGACAAGCTTCACTGGGTCAGTCTACTGAGGAAGACCAGAGTGACTGGTCGAAAGTTCTAGGTGAGAGAATTTTTGTGTTGGACCAAAAGTTCTAACTTTAAACATGTAACTACCAACACAGATGAACTTTCATGATAGTATAAGTATTTACTTGCTTTTAGCATATAGTTGATTAAATTATAACAGGAACATCCAGTTGAATAAAACCTTACCGCACAGACACACAGACACCCCGACAGCTACCTCAACCATCTAACCTTACAAATTCATCTAAAGATAAAAAAATTAATACTAAGTATTAAAATCGAGACCAACATTATCATCGCCTAATTGACGATCAACGTTGCAGTTTCTAAAATATCAACCTGATGCACTTTAAAATATCATTATTTTTATTTCATTTTTATTTATTTACCCAGGGTAAAATATGTCACCGCAAGGGCGTTTTTCATACATTTACAAAATAAACTTAAGTAACAAACAAGAAAACAAAGATACAAAATAACTTAATTTCAATAATAACATATTGGTAAAAGTGCTTCAAAATCATACGGCAAGCTAATGACTTATATGAAACAAGCGAATAAATATAACAAATGAAATAAAAAAAAGAAGGTAATGGAAATTTGCATAGTTAATAACATCTAGCTTTCCACCCTACGAATTAATCTCCAAGCAGATCCTTTGGGGGCTGCAAGCCTAAAGCGACGGTCACAACCCGCCGTACGTGCTTCTGCGTGCTGTCTACGTGCAAAAACGTGGGCAAACGTAGGGCATCCGTGCGTGGTGAGTACAACCTCCGTACGGAATCCTTCGGATTTGGGAGCACGCAGACACGCCGTAGAACTTTAAGTGCATGTAAAACTTTTTCTACGTGCGGTCTGCGGATTCACCACCCGTGCGTGCGAGTACGAGCGACGCGCGTGCCCCGTACGTGTCGTGCGGAAGAAGCACGTGTGAGTACGGCCTCCTTACCGTAAAGTTGCAATCGCACGGAGATCGTACGTTGTAAGCACGTACAACTCACCACTTGCGCAACGTACGATGCACGCAACCGCTCACGGCCAGACGTGGCGTGCAGACCACACTCTTACACTTTGTGCAACCGTGCGAGTGACGTGCGTAGACGCCACTCCTTCCCCACGTTTTCAGAAAAAAAACGTAGCGGACGTAGCCTCCCAAAAAACGAACGGACAAAAAGCACGTACGGCGGGTTGTGACCGTCGCTTAAGACAGAATCAAATTTGCAAGACTGTATCAAAGTGGCAGGGCAGTATATCCATTGGGCACCAGTTTGGCTGGCGTAAAAAATACCAGTATAAAGAAAGCCTAAAAAGACTAAATACACGTCAAAAATAAGCCGAGACCTAAACCTCTGCTTGGGTAGTAGCTAGCAATCATTCTTAGGCCACAGCAAGTAAATTTTATGGATGACATCCTCCTTAGACTCCAAATCTAATGCGAGCGGGCGAAAAAAACAAGGCGGGCCGAAGAAAACAAGGTTCCAACATTTTAAAATTTTGACTCAACCATTGTACAAATGGTTTTGATTCAGTGGGAACATCACATATACACAGCCAGCATCACATATCACTGCATTAAAGTAAGAAACAAAACATTAAATCAGAGCCTTTTCTTGTCTCCTCTCTTCGTAGTTATCTGCCATCAACCTTCCGGCATGGCAACAGGCATCTTTGCCCATTTTCGGCATGTTGACCACTGTCAGAGGGCAACAAAATTTCTTGTGTTTTTTCCAAAATCAGGCGAAAATTAATGCGCACGCTGATGTCATCCATAAAAATTACTTGCTGTGGCCTTATCTCCACAGTAAAGCCGCGGAGGCAGCCTGTCCTTAGTGCTGATATCTGAGTTGTATCGTCCCTACGTCAGCTTAGTCCTAAACCTAAAGGGTTTCGTCTCACCGTGCGTGTTTGCAACCGATTATGTTTTTAACGTTCCTCGAATGGATCTTAACTTAATACTCTCCAGAAATACCCACGTCGCCCATTGCAATTTCGCTACAGGTGTCCTTTGTGCTGGATTTATACGGGATCCCCGGGTGGCCTGGTAGTGGGAGATTGCATTAGTAGACGAAGTGTGCGTCTCATGTTGAATACGTAATGTCTTGTGGTGAAAATCCGTCTGAGACTTGTCTTTCCAGTGGTGAACATTTTCACTCTATTCTGCAAATAGCTTAATGAAAGTCGTTGTGGTGTCGTATGGCGTAGCCGCAGACTGCTCGACTCGAGGTCCCGGGTTCGAGTCCTGACATGCCACCGATCTTGTGTCTTTGGGAAAGGCACTTTACACAACTTTCCTCAATTAAGTCCTGTTCCGTATTTATCCTCTATCTGCGTTGGTGACGGTATAAAATAAGTTGAAAAAACTTGAATTGGCCGTCACCATGTCTAGTCATGAAATGTTGGAATAAAAAAAGTCGATCGCGCTCCTTGAGCCGAATTGTTTTAAAATCGCTAGAAGGTCACCGAATTTCAGACTAGCCAGAGCCAAGGGTATTTTTTCGCCTAATTTCTACCCCGTTACCAGGCCTTGAGAATCTACAAACTTCGACAGATCCAAAAAAATCGAGCAGTGATCACAGCTTGAAAGTTGGATTTACTAAAGGTGGTGAGTGCCAGTAAAGTCGAGTAACGTTTACTTCGCAAACAGTTAACTTTACAATAGTAATAAATTTTCGGTAATTTCGGTAATTTCACTTACTACCAGTGTTAAATCCAAAATCGCAGGAACTAAACTTTATTTAGTACCAATATTAAGTTTACTGTTTACAAAGTATTACCCGACTTTACTGCCATTTACCGCCATTGATAAATCCAACATTCCGTGTAGTGAATTGAGAGAACATCGGCGTATTGCTTTTTCTTTTTGCTATATTTTTTTATGGCTACACCACTACTAGTATGTAGTCATTTTTCTTCATGTTTCTTCTCATCCTTCTTCTCCTGCCATTTCGTTAAATGGATTCACTTTCTTCATTTTTGGGCCAAATGACATGAAATTTGGCATGAAGGTAGAGTAGCCAAATACCCCCAGGCTTTTTTTTTCCTTTTTTAGAAAAATGATTTATTTGTTTTTTTTTGCCATTTTCAGGCAAAAAAATATACATTTTGGGATCTGGAGCCCTGGTAATAAAACCAAATGACTTGACATTTGGTATGGGGATACCTTGGACATATGTCGAAAAAACCTCATTCAAAACCTCTTTCGACATACATCACTTAAAAATTGTGAAAAAAAGGGCTTTTTGGCTATTTTCGGACAAAAAATGTACATTTTTGGCGCCTGTGCCCTAATGTTAAATCCGATTGACCTGAAATTCGGTCTGTGGATACCTTGGACACATGTCCAAAGAATGCAATTTTGACATGCACTACTTTACGATTGTGGAAAATATGGCTTTTTGGCTATTTTCAGACAAAAATGTACATTTTTGGCACAAGATTTGTATTTCTCTGCTGTGTAAGGCCGGTTTTAGGTAGAGGCCCTTCCAACTGATTCTATCTGCACATGACATCGGGGTGGCTATATCCACAGTCATCTAACCCAAGAGTTTTAGTATTCTGAAATTTACCAAGATTGGAACCGTACTGTACCTGCGAAAACAAGCCATTGCTCTATCTTATTTTTCTTCACCTCCTCTTCCATCGTAGGAAGAATATTGCATCGGAAATGACACAGTGTGGATTGAAGCTATCATTCATACCTAAACAACCTAGCATCAGGAACTGGAAAAATCACCTCTCATCAGTTGTGGCATGAACGTAAGTGTGCAAAGTGCCTCGCGCCACCGCACGAAAAGAGGTTTGAAAGATTGTCATCGCCTCTGCCGCAAGAAAACAACAACTGGAACAAGAGTTCCGAGATCTCATACCTCCATGAAATATGGGCTTGATATGTAAATGTAAATTAAATGTTTAAAAGCCAATAACTCCAGATAGGAACAACATATTTTCATCATGTTTGGTGTGTAGGTTGCTATGAGAGATGTACATAATTAAATGCAAATTATGCAAATGAGGACTTTATTGGCTTTTAAACATTTCGCCAGAAAGTACCCTGCAGTTCCAGAACAAGCTGCTAGGGGGACCAAACTCACACCACTTATTCCTTACAGGAAAAGCTATCTGTCACTAAAACATCAAGACCATAGCATGTTCAGGACAAAAGATACAAAAACCGGAAGTTCTGCTGCAGTACCAAGGTCATCCACCAGGAGGCCCATATTTGACCTTGACCTTTGTCTTCCTAATACTTACCAACATACCAAATATCATCATAATCCATAAAGGCGTTATGAAGTTATGCTGACTACAAATGTGCGGAAATACAAACACCCCCCCCCGCCCAAACACACAGACAGACACACACACACACACACACACAGACACACGCGCCAAAAACAATACCTCCATTTTTCATGGAGGTAATTAAGGATTGTTGCTGCATGTCGGATATTTCATTACTCCCAGCAGTTTGCTCCGTCTAAAGATGATAGATTTGCACATTCTTGTCCCAAGTCGCCTGGCGCCTTTTCAACCGCAAGTGTTGGCAATATTCATGATATAATCATAGCGACACGAGCAAACTCAACTAAATGGTCTCATAGAACGCCAACACGGTATGTTTCAGGTCGCTTAGCATCTTAGGCCACTCTGTATTAATTTTATGGATGACATCCTCTGAAGACCCCCAAACTAGTGCGCGCGGGCGAATAAAAAAAATCCGGCCAAAAATAAAAATGCTACTAAACCACAGGAATACAAAGCTGGTAATGTGAATTAGCGGCAGTACATAGCGACGATTACGACAAGCCGGCACACGCTGGCTTTTTGCGGAATTTATGAATCGGCACTGTACGTATGTACTGAGTTCTTGAGTCGTGGAGCTTTTGTAACCTGGGTGCCATCCACCAGAGTTACCACCTCCGTATTGTCGCTAATCATCATGGACTACCCAGGCCAGAGCCTCGGAGGACGTGATCTTTTTTTTAGAACAGTCGAAAATCAATGCGCGCGGATGTCATCCATAAAATGAAGTCGATGTGGCCTAAATGGTCTCATATAACGCCAACACGGTATATTTCTGGTCTCTTAGCATCTTAGCAACCGCCAATGTTGAAAACGTAGGTGTGCAATCGACATCAAATCAGCAGAATGAGCAGTGCGAAAATAGCCCACTCGGCAAACCCGTTCCCAGGCCGCAGGAATCCTAAGTACGGTATAAACTCGGACATGAATCATGTCTTACCGAGCAGACGGAGGAGCCTACATCATGTCTCCCTCAGGAGGAACCAGCGCCGAACTTAAAGACGTGGGATTTATATTCAATTTTCATCGCCACTTGCCCATTCTCTTTATGTCCTAATGGCTTCGGTTGCATATGGTTTTTTTAACGGAGTAGTTCAATGCTAGGCATATACGACCACTTCTCGGCATTGAACTAGAAATATGAGAGAACTAGAGAAGAAACATTTGAAAAGCAAATGCATATAATGTTTACCTTCGGACATGGTCTGCTCTGTTAATTCTTACTCACACACATTCACATACATGTACTACTAGTTTATAGTGACAGGAGCAGAACAGAGCAGACCATGAAATTGCAGCATTATGTAACCTAACACCAGTCACTATGGTGACGGACGTAAACAAATCATGTCATTGGCCAGGTCATAGGTCACTGTTTGGAGAAGAAGAGGAAGAAATTGTGTAAAAACAATATGTTTTCCTTGGGTAAACATAAACATGTCTATGTGAAGAGATGGCGGTGAACGTTTGATTTGAAAGCCTGTAGATTTTAGGTTGGTGGGAAACACTTGTCAGGGAGGGAATTCCAAAGCTTGGCCGTACGGGGAAAGAAACTGTCACTGTAAAATGATTTTGAACAATTTTGACGGTGAAGTTGTGTGAGCTAGTGGAGAATCTAGTAGATGGTGGGTGGGAAGTGATTTTGACAGGTGATTGCTAGGAAGGTCAAGCCTGAAGGTGATCCAGCACGCTCGGAGTGGGGAGTAAGTGGTCGGTACATGGGGGAATTCAGGAAGTGGTATATATGTACGTAATACCCGATTGAATAACATCATACACTCCCCTCCACAATTCTAATGCATTCACGAAAAAATAAAAAAATAAACACTTCCCGGAGGTCCGTGAACTCACGAAAACAAAAATAATTCCCGGAAGTTTGAAATCCCCTCAACAGTTCCTAATGCATTCACTAAAAAAAATTAAAGCACTTCCCGGAGGTCTGTGAACTCACGAAAACAAAAATAATTCCCGGAAGTTTGAAATCCCCTCAACAGTTCCTAATGCATTCACTAAAAAATATGGCTGCGAAATCTGGGGCAAAGAATACTTAAACGATACTAGTCCAATTGAAGTCATACATAACCGATTCTGTAAAAACATTCTCGGTATTCACAGAAACGCCAGCAACATTGCATGTAAAGCTGAACTCGGCAGATTTCCCCTAGATATTGATGTTTCAGTCAGGGTTGTTAAGTACTGGTTACGGCTAAGACAACTAGATTTCTGCACACATCCTCTACAAGTGGATGCTCTATTGTCTCAACAACATGATATGTTAAACGGCAACAAGAAAAACTGGTTATGCCACGTGAAAGAGATACTCGACAATAGCGGTAACTCGTTCATTTGGCAAAATAGCAATCTACATGTAAACAATAGATTTGTTTGTATATCGTTGAGAGAAAGACTAACAGACATGTATATTCAAACCTTCCTCCACAATTTATCTATCAATAGCGGCAAATTAAGATTGTATAGAAAACTAAAATCTGACTATACATAATATGGAAACCTATCTGCATCACCCTGATTTTGAGCTAAGATCATCTCTATGTAAAATGAGACTAAGCGCTCACACATTAGAGATAGAGAGAGGAAGATATAAGAAACTGCCTGTAAACGAAAGATTCTGTAAATACTGTACAGAGGGAGCAGTGGAAGATGAAATGCATTTTATCTGTCAGTGTCCTCATTACGATTTTGAAAGAAAAAAGTTATTCAAAGATGTCGCCAATATTTCCCCAAGTTTTTCATATCTCAACCAACAACAAAAGACTATATTATTGCTAAAGTCCACCAACCCATTTATTTTTCAAAGAGTCGGACAATTCATCTCTCACTGCCTCCTGAGAAGAAGTCAAACCCCCTAATAGCATGACAAGAATAGTTGAATAAGATAGAATAGATTAGAATAGCAGTTACATTGTTCCTATTACCTGTTCACATATTGCATATTTACTTTTTTATCCTGTATGTATACCAACGTTATTAGATTTAAGTAGAGATAGTAGGTCCGATAAGTATATCGTACATGTAGAAGTTCCTGTCAGCAAATAGTCTTATACATGTATCACCACATTTTCTTGTCAATGTATGCAATTAGCCCTCGGGCAGGAATTTGCAATAAACAACTTCACTAAAAAATAAAAACACTTCCCGGAGGTCTGTGAACTCACGAAAACAAAAATAATTCCCGGAAGTTTGAAATCCCCTCAACAGTTCCTAATGCATTCACGAAAAAAAAATTAAAAAAAAACACTTTCCGGAGGTCTGTGAACTTTAGAAGGGACGAAAACACAAAATAATTCCCGGAAGTTTGAAATTTCTGATTTCCTGTTTGTTCTGATAGGAGCTCCTTCATCCCTATTATCTCTCCCAGTAGGTTGGTGATGAACCGCGAGATGCTTCCATTAGGCCACAGCAAGTAAATTTTATGGATGACATCCTCCGCAGACTCCAAATCTATTGCGAGCGGGCGAAAAAAAACAAGGCGGGCCGAAAAAAACAAGGTTCCTACAATTTAAAATTTTGACTCAATCATTGTACAAATGGTTTTGATTCAGTAGGAACATCACATATACACAGCCAACATCACATATCACCGCATCAAAGTAAGAAACAAAACATAAAATCAGAGTCTTTTCTTGTCTTGTCTCCTCTCTTCATAGTTATCTGTCATCCATATTCCGGCGTAGCAACAGACATCTTTGTCCATTTTCGGCATGTTGACCGCTGTCAGAAGGCAAAAAAAAATTCTGTTTTTTTCCCCAAAATCAGCCGAAAATTAATGCGCGCGCTGATGTCATCCATAAAAATTACTTGCTGTGGCCTTAATCAGTAGTTAGTCGGGGTGTCTGCCCGGGTAAGCCTCTATTAGAGAGTACAGAGGATGGCAATTTCAGTACCAAGGGAAAACCCCGTAGTCTTTTGAGAAAATGCTTTTAGGCGGGATGAATAAAAGAACATAGCCGTTGTGAACTACAACACTCTAACTGTAACTAAGAAAAGGCATCCAGTGCAGTTTTTAGGTCTTGGAAACCCGATTTTTCAAAGCCAATATTCTAGTGAATAATCTACATACTGAGTTGAAACCGCACTATCCCAGTTTATATTGACTCTCATAGAGTAAAAATTCCCAAAATTCTTACGGAAAATGGTTACTGGAAGATTTTAGGGTACCACCCAGAAAAGAAAGGACTTATATTAGGGCTTGTTTTTGCATTTTTAAATGCCCGATGTATGAAATGCTGACTCAAATGTGCTAATGTGAAGCAGTATGTGTCAATATCACAAAGATTGCCTTATTCAGAATATTTCGAGTTTTGCTGCCCTGAAATCGCACTGGATGCCTTCATAATGTAAATAACATATTGATCTTGCTCGGTACTTTCTGATAAAAGTAATCATGCTTGAAGTCACATGCTCGAACCCGGGACCTCTTGGTTCTCAGTCGAGCACTCTGCCGCTACGCCACACGACCCCACCATCTTCCCAGTCTGCACGGTAGCATACGAGTATCATACACACAAAGCAAACACGTCACCATATCGGCGATAATTTATTTCTCAGCGCACTGATTTCCATCGTTCAGGTGTGATTCGGTCCTGAAACTTATTTTATCCGCGGGACCAATCACACCCTCTTCATTCTTATCGCCGACGCCGTATGAACGCGACGCCAACCGTCTTCTCTTCTATTCCGTGAGATATGTGTGTGGAGACGTGCCCGGCATTTAGCCATGGTATTCAGAGGGACTTAGCAGCGAGAGGTTCTGTCTGCGAT
This sequence comes from Branchiostoma belcheri, assembly GCF_001625305.1. Taxonomy (NCBI): domain Eukaryota; kingdom Metazoa; phylum Chordata; class Leptocardii; order Amphioxiformes; family Branchiostomatidae; genus Branchiostoma; species Branchiostoma belcheri. The sequence goes on along the minus strand of NW_017804276.1, from coordinate 208,931 downwards.
TGTTTACCATTGATCACACCTTGCTGAAGGTAAGAGGAGCTCTTTAACATGTGTAGTGTTCTCAAAGGCATCCAGTGCAGTTTTTAGGGCATGGAAACCCGATTTTTCAAAGTCAATATTCTAGCCCTTGTCCTGCTGACATTCCTGGCACAATATTTTTCAATAATTTCATGTCTTAATTAGATCATAGACCCCCAATTTTTTTTTGCCCTGCAGTGGCATAGTTACTTCCTCATTCTTTGCGTTCCGCTGCGGTGTGATGCGTTGCACGAGAAATACCACCCAAATCGTACCTATACAGGGTGCTATATATAGATGGTACTGTATGTGCCAAGCGACATATGTTGCGCACAGCAGGACATGTGTCGTGTTCTCAGGGCACACATACTTAAAGGCATCCAGTGCAGTTTTTAAGGCATGGAAACCCGATTCTTTAAAGTCTAGTCATTTATCTACATACTGAGTTGAAACCACACTATCCCAATGTATATTGACCTTCATGGAGCAAAAATACTCAAAATCTCGACGAAAATGATTACAGAAAGGGCCCTTGGCTGATTTTTAGGGTACCACCCATAAAATAAAATACTCATCTTGAGGCTTGTTTCTGCAGTTCTAAATACCCAAAGTATGAAATACTGACTGAAATGTGCTAATGTAAAGTAGTATGTGTCAGTAACATAAAGATTGCCTTGTCGATATCATAAAGATTGCCTTGCTCTGAAATCGCATTAAATGTATTGATCATACCTCCGGTTCCACTAGCCTATGTCCAACATTAATGCTGCGTTAACTATACGTACCAATAACAAGAAACACTAACGCAAATACCATCTAGGCACAGGTCCAAAATACCGGTACCATACGTACGCACATATACAAGACACATTCTCTCCAGAAAAATATGTTACTTTACCCCTTACAAGATCACAGAGATCTCTTTGTGCCCAGTTTAGATCTGGAATATTACCTTTGTGTATTGAAACGGGAAGATATCGGGGCATTCCAGAAAAGGACAGACTATGTCTGCTGTGTTATTTACAAGAAGTAGAAAATGAGGCTCACTTTATGTTTTACTGTCCGTTTTATGACAACTTACGTCAGGCACTCTTTGATAAGATGTACAAGAGGCGACCTGATCTTATCTGGGATAGGGACGAACCAAAACTGAAGTGGTTATTTACAGAGGGAGTGTTTGAAACGGCGACATACTTACAGTATTTGTTTTTTAAATTAATTTTCACTATGAGAAAACATTCATATAGAGCCTCCCTAATTGAATATAAACATTAAATGACTAATACATAAAATAATATCTATAAATAAGCCTTACATAAGGTACCCCACTTAAGCTTCGGTCCCAATTGCGCCGGTGTCCGTCGGGGATGTAGCCCCGGCCGGCTCCCGCTGGACTCTGGAGCCTGGCCTGGCGGGCACCGGTAGTTGTGGTCACAATTAAAAGTTTCCTTCAGTAGCATTTTGTCACCCTTATTGGTCGGTCTCCGACAGGCACCCGGCAGGTACCCGGCAGGTACCCGACAGATTCTCTGACGATGTCTTGTACTGACCCACTTAATACAGAGTTCACGCTTTTGTTGTAATCACCTGATCTGTGACGCCACACATTTGACACGGTCTTACGAAGTACACACCCTTATTGTGTGTATCTGGTCTGTGACGTATCAAAATTAGTCCCGGTGGACTGCCGGTAACCGGAGGGGTACCTGTCGGTGTTCTCACGATGAGGTCACGGCGCCTTTTTGTCAGCGGGGCCCGGCTAGAATTTAAGTCAGAATTAAATTCTTCTCGGGTCCCCGCCGGGACCAAAAATAGCCCGGTAGCCGCAGGGTGTCCCACCAGGCCACGTAGGGGTCACGCCCGAAAGTGCCATAAAACAGCCCGGGAACTACCCGGCAGGGCCCCTTTTTCCAATTGGGACCGAAGCATTACCCCGATGCCTCTCCAGCTTCCCTCTCCGAGACGCAATCAGGCGCTCTGTCTTTTGATAGAAAATTACTACTTTCCTAAAGGACTCGAAATTCAATTTTAGATGCCCTAGACTTGAAGATGAAAAGCTTACCTAATAAAATGATCGAATTCGTTAACCGTTTTGCTTGTCTGGACAGGTCTCCAAAAATACCCTATCTGTTTATTGTTGGAGTGTGGTCAAATGTCGGCATCTTGTTCGGGGAGCTTTGAAATTTTGGGGTCGAGCTCAGCCGTTATGTATAATGCCATTTCAATGTGATATGATAAATAGAATTATGTGGCTCTTGGTATTAAAGGCATCCAATGCGATTTCAGAGCAGCAAAACTGGAAATATTATGAACAAGGCAATCTTTATGATATTGACACATACTGGTTCACATTTGCACATTTAAATCAGCATTTCATTCTTTGGGCATTCAAAACTGCTGAAACAGGCCCCAAGATGAGTCCTTTATTTTCTGGGCGGTACCCTAAAATCAGCCCAAGGCCCTTCCAGTAACCATTTTCCGTCAGAATTTGGGGGATTTTTGCTCCATGAGGGTCAATATACACAGGGATAGTGTGGTTTCAACTCAGTATGTAGATAAATGACTGGAATATTGGCTTTAAAAATCGGGTTTCCAAGTCCTAAAAACTGCACTGGATGCCTTTATCTTTCACCCTGCTGATGCTAGTAGGCTTTTGGCAAAGTTGCATTTGTTACGGGGTTAGGCAGCAGGGAGAAGGTTCATGTTCTTTGTTCACAATCACTAACAGTTACCTGTTTAGATCGTTTTGCTGCCTTCCAGGTGACATGTTGGTAAAAATGGAGGTTGTTTTGTTCAAATTAATTAAAGAACATGCAAATACTCGGCCTGATGAAACTATCAATTGATTAATATGATCCTTTCTTTTCGTGATATGAGCACCCGCGACAATCTCCTCTATGTACGACACTAGGCCACAGCAAGTAATTTTTATGGATGACATCAGCGCGCGCATTAATTTTCGCCTGATTTTGGAAAAAAAAGCAAGAAATTTTGTTGTCTTCTGACAGTGGTCAACATGCCGAAAATAGGCAAAGATGTCTGTTGCCATACCAGAAGGTGGATGGCAGATAACTATGAAGAGAGGAGACAAGAAAATGCTCTTTATTATAGTTCTTAATATGTTTCTTACTTTGATGCAGCGATGCTGGCTGTGTATATGTGATGTTCCCACTGAATCAAAACCATTTGTGCAATGATTGAGCCAAAATTTTAAAATGTATAGGAACCTTGTTTGTTTCGGCCCGCCTTGTTTTTTTCGTCCGCTCGCATTAGATTTGGAGTCTGCGGTGGATCCATAAAATTTACTTGCTGTGGCCCTATCATTTATGCCACCTTTCCAACAAACGATCGATGACTTGGCAACATGACAGCGAAATTATGTCACTACCGCGCACAAATACCAGGGTTTTATCCAGTTGCCTTCGTGATTGGTGGTATTAGAGGCGCTCAGCTCAGAGCAACGCGATATTTTACCGTCCCAATTGTCGGTCGGCGCGACATTAATACCTTTATTGTACATTCATGCCACGACGGGCTAGGTACAGGTCAAGACTTAACAGACACATAACAAACGTACGTAGAAAAGTGTAGACAAAAGATACACTACTTGACTTAGACATACATACATAAGGAACATACAAGGATACTATACTAGGCTAATACAAAGTGTTCCAGTTACTGAGCTAATACAGAGTGGTCAACTTCTTCTCGCTTTTTTGTACAGTGGAAAATGTGGGAACAGATCATGTTTGTAATACAGGGTTTGTCTAGACGCATCAAAAATATAAATTTATCGTTTGCATTTAGATGTCCAAAGTATGGGAACTTCTCTTTGATATGATTAAAAAGGACAGATCTTTCATTAGAATATAAAGTACAGTTTAAAATAAAGTGTTGTTCATCTTCTATTCTATTCATGTTACAGTATTGACAGAGTCTATTCTGGAGAGGAATGCGGTTTTGCCTTCCCGTTTCTATGAGTAATTAATGAGTACCTAGCTTCGGTTAGGGACGTCCCTCGGATAGGACATTAAATGGAGGTCCCGTGTTTGAGGAGAGCCACACCCCACGCACGTTACAGAACTCGCCGCACTCATCGAAAAGAGAAGGGGACCTTCCCGGTGTGAGTGGTTCAAATCTTGGCCGCACCTGAGGTCACCTAAGTTAGCACCGAATGACCCTTGCGATTAAGCCCCAATATTTATAAGCTTCTATACAGTATATTCTTCGTACGTCGATGAAGTTTTATAGACATCCAGGTAATAAGATACGCCAAAAAGCAGTTACTCAAGTAACTGGATATGATTTTTGAAACTGAGAGACGTTTCAGCTAGTATCCACTAGCTATCGTCAGTGACTGAGAGACCAGAGACTATTGATTGATATGCATATACTTCGTTTTTTCAAAGGTAGATTAGTCTCATAGTATTTTATTGTTATATCGTTATAGCAGTAGGTGCCATACTTTGTACCTCTACAGTTATTACTTTCGCTTGTTCTGGAACTGCAGGGGCGTTTGTTGAAAACTGTTTAAAGGAGGATAACTCAGGAACATATTAATGGATCATCGTGATTTTTGTATGTAGGTAGCTTAAGTGATGCTTGACATAATGATATTACAATTATGCAAATATGGATGTAATTTGCATAATTAATGACGAAATTCTCTAAATCAGCTGCATTCCATGATAGGGCTATGTGACATGTCGAGCTTGTGACATATGTAATTAAGAACGAGAGTAACACAGGCAGATATCGATTATGCAAATGACGACTTAATTTGCATTATTAATAAGAAAATGTTATAATTCCATTGTGTTAACTTCCTGGAATTTCATACTTGGGGTATTTGAAAGTTAAGTGAATGTGAACATAATAAAACATAACTTATTCAAATAAGGGCCTCATTTGGATACTTTATGAGGAAATGCTATAATAGCATTCTTTGTTAAGACAAGACTGTATTTTGGTGTAGAATATGATCAACAGATATAATTCATGCAATTGAGGATCCTATTTGCTTAATCAGGGGCATCATTTGATACTTTCTTAGTCATCGTGGAACTCTAGTTGTTGCATAAAGTTTATTTTATTTCAACGCCTCATTGTAACAGCCAGTCATGAGCTAAAGTGCGGAAGTTAGAAGCAGTCACGATTTTTTTTCTTAATATCTGTGAGAGAGATTGGTAGGAGGTTCCTTTGTGGGAGAAAGGTGCCGGATCATTTAGAAAAGGTAATTTTAGTACGTGCTTAGACTTTTGAGAAAAAATGAAAAGTGTTAACGTTACGGAAAGTGTCTTTAACTCAGGTCATCACGTCTATTCAATTAACATCTGTGTCTATAATATCACCAGGGTCAATAATATCGCTACCTTGAGAAATAGAGTGCTTAAAGATATTTTTACTGCAACATGCTTTTGGTATGCACTCCTGCACACCTCAAATGTACATACCTAGGGTATGTTGCAGTAAAAATATCTTTTTAAAAGCACACTATTTCTCAAGGTGGCGATATTATGGACCCTGGTGATATTATGGACACATGTACAGATGTTACCTCACCAATGTTGTAAACATCTATGCAAACTAGAGAGGCCGACATTTGCTTTGGAGCAAATGTAGCAGATGGCTTCACCTCATTTTACGACATGGCAGGGAACGAATGAGAAACACAAGGGAAAACAATTCTTTACATTGATATAACTATAGTATGAAGTGACAATAGTTGGATAGCTATCCCCTACATTATTGGTTAGGATCTTTAATTGCATTATGCAAACTGTTGATGTTTAAGATAAAAAGAAGCGTTTATGCCCCGCATTCCAATGCTGGAGCAGTAAAGCTTGACATACCTACCAAAACACTTTAATGCAGTTCATACTGTCAATATGGCATGGCTTTGTACAGGTGTTAATTGAGTTAACCAAATCATATCCCAACAGCCAATCAGCACGAAAAATAGAGGAAAGCTGCATGCCTATTGGTTGCTTGCTCTGCATGCCATTCTGATGACTCATGCCCATGTCCACATAGTGGTGAAGCCATAATAAGAACCCTGTTTGCGTTATCAATGGAAAATCTGTATGATTCGTCAGTCTTAAAGGTTAACATCATGTGGTGAGGGTTGGATATCTTGGAATTCTTGGAATTGGAGTTTTTCTCATATACAATTAACGTTATTAAATTAGTTTATAACGTGATTTTCTGAGACTTATAAATAGAGAATGAATTTTTTGGCATATAACTTTATAGTGGTAACACTGTATTGATGCTGCAACGTTCTATGTTAAAAAGAACACAAAAACTTCATTCTCTATTTGTTGTCAGATTCGACCTATATTAATTTAATTAACGTTGAGCATGAAATGCCCCAACACCTCAAAACACACTGAAAAACAAGCTGTTTAACGTCAACAGGATCATTCCGATGCCTTCCTGTCCTATGCAAATGAGGTTTACCACCCAGGATTCGCGATGCATCCTGGGGATGGGGAACTCGTGAATGGTTACAGGCGGCCAATATAGAGTCCCCTTGTCCCACAGAATTACCCTGGATGCCAATTAGTATCGGGCCTTTAGCCGTTTTTCTTCGGCAGCCAAGAGCCCTTCGTCCGCCTATCTAAATTACCGCTACGGGGGAGTTGAGCCCGAGGGGTTTGTCCGGCCCTAGAACTGTTGTAGGGCCAGCCAAACTCCCCCCGCCTATCTAAATTACCGCTACGGGGGAGTTGAGCCCGAGGGGTCTGTCCGGCCCTAGAACTGTTGTCATGTGGTTGTAGGGCCAGCCAAACTCCCCCCGGGCTAGACTCCCCCGTAGCGGTAATTTACACCAGCGGGCGAAGGACTCTTGCGGCCTGGAAAACGAGTTCTGGATTCCAGGATACCACAGAATCTGCCTGGAGATTATTTCCAAACCTTAAGTGGGCAGGGCCACCTCACGATGTACACTGCCACTACGGAGTGAGTGAAGGTGACACTTCAGTGTCTCGGGACACGCATCACTACGGGCTGTGTAAACAAAGGAGGACAGACCTATTACGGAGGTAGTTGACATGTAATGAGAAATCTGATGAGAGATCTCCCAGGAGACTGCACGGGGCACGCGGCTGGACACGACGTCCGGGCTCGGCCATAAAGTTTAAAATCGTCCCCACGCGAAGAATGGGATCGTTCATAAAGTTAAAGTTATTCCCAAACGACTCCCGGGGTCGATAATAGAAGAACTTTATTGCACGACAATTGCACATGGTACAATGTATGGCAAACTACATAAAGAGAGTAAAAACAATAGAATAAGTGTGTTGAATAAAACCTTATGTCGAATAAAACCTAACATATCTATATCATAATTATTCAAATAATAAGGGATATCACAAGTCTTTGATAAAGTGTTACAATCGAGTGGGCTAATCACAAGTTTCGGTATTTTTTCTAATAGCAAAGCATTCCTTTATATATCTACCTATTTTTGCGTTGTGGGGACCATTACATGTAAAGATATATTCAAATCTGTCTCCAACATCGACACTCTTAAAATCTATGGTACTTGATTCGAGAAATGTAAATAGCTTGTTACGTATAACATCATGTTTGGTACATTCCATAACAAAATGAAAAATAAAGTTGATGGTTACGATCATCGGTCATAAAGTTTAAAGTTCTTGGAAGTATCATGAGCACAGGTGTGGCAATTTTTATCACAATCTTAAAGTTGAGATCTTAAAGTAAAGAGGCCTGCAGAAGAAAAATGACTCAAGAAGGACCATATATTTTATTCCTTAGGCCACAGCAAGTAATTTTATGGATGACATTAGCGCGCGCATTGATTTTTGACTGCTTTTAGAAAAAAAATTGTTGCCCTCTGACAGTGGTCAACATACAGAAAATGGGCAAAGATGTCTGTTGCCATGCTGGAAGGTGGATGGCAGATAACTATGAAGAGAGCAGACAAGACAAGGCTCTGATTTTAATGTTTTGTCATTTTACTTTGATGCAGTGATGTATTTTATTCCTACTGAATCCAAAACATTTATACAATGATTGAAAATTTTTCAGTGAGAAAATGGATGTTGAAATAGCTAAAAGAAAGCTAAGCACACTATGGTTATCATTTCTTGTGTTATGATGTTAACATTTGGAAATGTAGCAATCTTTTTTTCAACCTTTATTTAACCTTGAAAATGTACAGTACATATGTGTAGCAGTACAACTCTTCGGCCTAAGCCGTTTTTCAAGAGGTCAAGGGGAGGTAGGTCAGGGGTCTTTGCAAATTCTTCAGGTCAGTTACAATCAGTCGTAGAAATACAATATAAATATATACAAAGTATACAAAATCCAAACCTTAAGGGGGGGGGGGGGCTCGCCTTGTTTTTTTTCGCCCTATCGCATTATATTTAGAGTTTGCGGAGGATGTCATCCATATACTTTACCTGCTTTGACACATATGGCATCCAAGCTATCCATACAGGCAATCAACACTACCATATTGCTAACGTAATCGTTGCGGTTGGCTCTAGTCCAAGAGTCAGTATGATGTACAACATTCCACCATCCGATAGAACAGATCACTGAACTTGACCTTCGCATCAAGCCGACCTCACGCAACCTTAAGGGAGAAGATGATGCATGTCCTCGTATCTCCCAATTACGTGCTCATCCCGCCCGCTCCAATTAAGAAGATTTAATGGGCCCAACAGACGCCCACCGGCGACTAGGTGGCTTTTCTTAGGATCCATTGATGCTGCCCTTATAGCCCCTTAGACAGTAATGGCCAATATCAGTTACTGTCAACATTTAATGACAGGACATACTGACGGCACCCCCAAAGTTTTAAACTTATTTTCATGCCGCAATCAAATAACGCAGAAGACAACTAGAGTTCCACGATCTCATACCTTCACCAAAGGATGTTAATCTTTATGACTGATAAATTACAGATTATTCCCCCTGATTATGCAATCTGGAACGCCCCTGCAGTTCCAAAGCAAGCCGATAGGGGGCCCAAACTCACGTCACTTCTTCCCCAGCACAAGAGGTACTTATCATTCAAATTTCATGACCCCAGCATGTCTGGGTCATGAGATATCAAAACTGGAAATGCAGCTGCAGTATCATAAAAAGCTACTAGGGGGCCCAAAATCTAATCATTTTCAGGTCTCATAAACATCTACCCACCTACCAAATATCAAGTCAATCCATGTAAGCCTTCTCAAGTTATCATGTATACACACACACACACACACACACACACACACACACACACACACACACACACACACACACACACACACACACACACACACACACACACACACACACACACACACACACACATACATAAACAGACAGAGAACGCCTCTGAAAACATAACCTTCTTGGCGAAGGTACTAATAAAACATAGAACAAGCAAAGCACAAATGTACATTGATAATTAGATAACAAGCAAATGTCAGAAAACACTGGGGCACAGGCCAGCATTGCGAGTTCCCATTGAGATATCTAGTATGCCCATTTCTCATCATAGGGATGTGAAGTGCTGTTTTAAATGTTTTCCAAGGTAATGGCGCAGAGGTTGGAAAGTATCAGTTAGTCAGTGTCGTAATATCATATTTTCATTTTCATTTCGTTATCAGTTGATAATATTGATACCATGGTCCCCCAGTGAGATATTTTCTTTTTCAAATTTTTGTTGCATCTAGCTGATAACATTTCTAAGGTTAGGCGCAAAATTTAAATGTCGAGAAGTATCCACTGCACGAAAACTTAGATTTACCAATGGCAGTAAATACCAGTAAAGTTGGGTAATGTTTACTTTGGTCTTTTAATAAAGAGAGAAGAAAGGGCAACTAACAGTAGATGATAGGTAGTTTATAGTATTATTGTAATGTATAGATTCCTAGTACTTTTGCATTACAATATAGCGTACCAGTATGAAATACTCATGTTTTACACACTGTGCATTTAGCCCATCTGGGCAAGAACATGCAATAAAGATTCATATCAATAAACACTACTAGACTTTACAATGGTAGTAAATAAAAGTCAAGTACGGTGATTCCAGACTTAACAAGGGTTGTACAGGAAATTACAGGACTTGACTTTTATTTACTACCATTGTAAAGCTAGATGTTATATGCAAAGTAAACATTACCTTAGTTTACTACCTTTATTTGGTAAATCCAACTTTTCGTGCAGTGATCGTTTGTCCAAGCCCTGTAGACGAGTGTAACTATGACGAGTGTAACTTTCTTTCATCTGCATGTCGTTGTGAGTTGATTAATATCTCGACATCTGATATCGCCAGGTAGCTACGTGATTTTTCCAGTTGATAACACTATAGTACAGAGGCATGGCCTGAAAAAAGGCAGGGAACATCGTTTACCATAGCCCGGTAGTTTTATATGACCATGAAACTTTCTTTCATTTCCATGTCGTGGTAAGTTGATTGATATCGCGATGTCTGTTACGTGATCTTTCCGGTTTCCCGTCTAGTTGAAAGCAGTATAGTAGAGAGGCATAAAAATGTGGAAAAATTACCATAGCCCGGTAGCTTGCTGTAAAGAATGTCGTAACAAAAAGGGGAAATATTGTTTAACAAATAAAGCCCGATAGCTTGATATAACGAATGTAACTTTATTTCATTTCCATGTCGTGGTGAGTTGATTGATATCGCGATGTCTGTTACGTGATCTTTCCGGCTTCCCGTCTAGTTGAAAGCAGTATAGTGAGAGGCAAAAATGGAAAATATCGTTTAACAAAGCCCGGTAGCTTGATATGACGATGAAACTTTCTTTCATTTTCATGTCGTGGTAAGTTGATTGATATCGCGATATGATGTCTGTTACGTGATCTTTCCGGCTTCCCGTCTAGTTGATAACAGTATAGTACAGAGGCATGTCGCAACAAAGATGAGGAAATATCGTTTACCATAGCCCGGTAATTTGATCATAAAGAATGTAGCTTTCTTTCATTTTCACGGGAAATAATGTTTAACAAAGTCCGGTAGCTTGAATGTAACTTTCTTTAATTTCCATGTCGTTGTGACTTTATTGGTATCTTGCTGCTAACTACGTGATCTTTCCGGCTTCCCGTCTAGTTGATAGCAGTACAGTACAGAGGCATGGCGCAACAAAAATGAGGAAATATCGTTTAACAAATAAAGCCCGGTAGCTTGATATGACGAATGTAACTGTCTTTCATTTCCATGTGGTAAGTTGATTGATATCGCGATGTCTGTTACGTGATCTTCCGGCTTCCCGTCTAGTTGAAAGCAGTATAGTACAGAGGCATGGCGATGAAAGTCAAGGAACATCGTTTACCATAGCCCAGTAGCTTGATATAACGAATGTAACTTTCTTTCATTTTCATGTCATGGTGAGTTGATTAATATCGCGATGCCATCTAACTACGTGATCTTTCCGGCATCCCGTCTAGTTGAAAGCAGTATAGTGAGAGGCAAAAATGGGAAATATCGTTTAACAAAGCCCGGTAGCTTCATACGAATGTGACTTTCTTTCATTTTCATGTCGTTGTGACTTTATTGGTATCTTGCTGCTAGCTACGTGATCTTTCCGGCTTCCCGTCTAGTTGATAGCAGTACAGTGCAGAGGCATGGCGCAACAAAGATGGGAAATATTGTTTACCATAGCCCGGTAGCTTCATATAAATAATGTAACTTTCTTTCATTTCCATGTCGTTGTGACTTTACTGGTATCTTGCTGCTACCTACGTGATCTTTTCGGCTTCCCGTCTAGTTGATAGCAGTATAGTACAGAGGCATGGCTCAAAAAGTCAGGAAATATCGTTTACCATAGCCCGGTAGCTTGATATGACGAATGTGACTTTCGTTCATTTCCATGTCGTTGTGACTTTATTGGTTTCTTGCTGCTAGCTACGTGATCTTTCCGGCGTCCCGTCTAGTTGAAAGCAGCATAGTACAGAGGCATGTCGCACCAAAGATGGGAAATATTGTTTACCCAAGGACATGGTCTACCATAGCCCGGTAGCTTGATATAAAGAATGTAACTTTCTTTAATTTCCATGTCTTTGTGACTTTATTGGTATCTTGCTGCTAACTACGTGATCTTTGCATCCCGTCTAGTTAATAGCAGTATAGTGCAGAGGCATGATGGAGCAACAAAATTCGGTTTAACAAAGCCCGATAGCTTGCTATAAAGAATGAGACTTTCTTTCATTTCCATATCGTGGTGAAATGATTGATATCGCGATTTCTGACACGTCTTTTGTTCCGTCTAGTTGATAACGGTATGGTATGGATGTTTGGCGCAAAATAAGTCGGGAAGCACCGTTATTCATTCATAGCCCGTTACGTAGATTCCAATGGTAAATGGAACTTTCTTTCATTTTCATGTCGTGGTGAGTTGATTGCTATCGCGATGCCATCTAACTACGTGATCTTTCCGGCTTCCCGTCTAGTTGATAACAATATAGTACAGACGCATGATAGATTGTAAAATGGAACTTTCTTTCATTTTCCATGTCGTGGTGACTTGATGGATGTTTGGTGACGCCCATTACGTGATCTTTCCGGCTTCCCGTCTATTGTTGCGTTTGGATGATAACAGTACGGAGGTAGCGCTAGTCACCTCGACTTTACCATATCATTCGTCATCTTCCCTCGGATACGTGAGATGATGTCATTAGATCCACGGAATTTCTGCTGTCGAATTAGCCTTTTGGAAGGTCCCTGTTGCGATTTAGACAGCGGAAAGGTAAAAAAAAAGCTCTAATAATCATAATCATATTCATAATCATATTGATATTGATATTGATATTCATATTCATATTCATATTCATATTCATATTCATATTCATATTCATATTCATATTCATATTCATATTCATATTCATATTCATATTCATATTCATATTCATATTCATATTCATATTCATATTGAATTTCATAATCATATTCATAATCATAATCATATTCACAATCATATTCACAATCATAATCATATTCATAATCATATTCATAATCATATTAATAATGATATTCATATTCATATTCATATTCATATTCATATTCATATTCATATTCATATTCATATTCATATTCATATTCATATTCATAACGACGACGACGACGATGATGATGTTGCTGATAATGATGATAACGTAGGTTTTAAAACTACATGTATACTCGTATGCATAGGTTCGTCTTCTCATGATGTAGACTTCACATCATTAAGATGTCCCGCTTCTAAATTTCTTGGCTCAACCTCTCATCTGTATGATATCAGAACATTTCTTCCATCACTTCCTTCAAACCCACAAATTTGAAATCAGTAATTAGCTATGGTCATGATTAATGACGGAAGCTTTGGCATGGTGACAGTATAGAATTAATGACCATCTAATAGAGGTATTAAAGGATAACTTCAACTCATAATGTGAAAACGTGCCCGCGGCCGAGTTTTAAACAAAGACAGATTCAATTCAGATTTTTTGGAAACCCCTGTTCTTCCAAGGCTAGGAAACAACTAGTTCTTGGCGCGAGTTTTATACAGGCAACCTTACACGTTCACAACGGTGAAAGAAAACTGTCTTCTTGGGTAACATGCTTTATGTAGAAGATGAAGCCCACTTTGTTATTGATTGTAGTTTATATAGTAATGATAGAAATGATCTTTTTAGATATATTACAAGTACGTTTCCGTACTTCCAATACTTGACTAATATTGAAATATTCATCTTTCTTATGCGCTTTGATCATCCTGTATTAAACAAAGCCATTTCAAATTATATTTTTGACATCACTAAGAAACGAGAAGAAGCTGAACCTTTGTATTAGTGTAGTTTTAGAGCTGTTTGTACTACAAACTTGTATATTACCGTTTTATCTGTTCACCTGTACTTAGCCCGATAGGGCATGAATGTACAATAAAGGTTATTATCATTATTATTTATAAAAAAAGACGCTTAGACACCTAGATAGGTACGAGTATTTTTAAACCAATTTCATTTATTTAAAAGAGACGTCTCTGGGTTCACGTTTTATTATAGCTTTAGCGGTTCTGTTTAGCATCTGTGGCAGTGATTAACTACCTCCATTACCAAGCAAAATGGTGAATGAAAGTTTCTAATTAGCCCCAAGCCTTTTTGATTAGTGGCCTCAAGAAAATCTCGTTTCCCGTCGGCTGAACAGACAATCACGTGACCCCTACCCTGATACTAATTATTCCGCCCCTTTACCCTCTGACCCTTCCTCCCTAACCCTCGTAAGGGTCATTCGTGGCTCAACCTTTCTCTGTACGGTCACATTCCCACCCAACCCTCCCATGACTAACCCGAGAACACCTGGATTGTAGAACGTTAGTTATGTTTTCTCATCTCATACGACATCGCGCTACCTTAGTTCTTACTGACTTATCTAGACTCGTACATTCGTCATGGCACTGTACGTTATCCTCAATGGTACCTGCGACTTAGCGTACGTATCAGTTGTTACATAACCTTCATGTTGTCTCTTCTCTGCAGGATACCTGCCTTGCTAGCGTTCCCAGTCACATTGTGGCCATTTGCTGTACTCAGTATGTTGTGTAGCTGTAACCTCTGATATACTCCAGAATTGTGTTATTGTCGTATTTTGAACCACGTTACTTACGAAGGTCAGTAGTTATTCAGGTGTACCTGTAACGCATCACTTGCTTAGCCAGGATGTTTTCAACCTTGTTCACGTAGATGAGCTTTTGAACTTCGCCGGTTAGAAGTTACTTACAAGTCAGGATGCGTTAAACATCCGCTGGACAGAGCCTTGGTTTAACCGACCAGCCCGACTTTGGCTAAACAATTGGCAACCAGGGTAAAATAGGTCGCCAGCTCGCAGCACATGACTTGTTGTTGTTGTATTAGGCTCCTGTATAAGTATGTACATGCTATGAGAGCTACAATGTGTAGAGAGTAATGGTGTTACTGAATTGACGAGCCAATTGCAATAAATGCCCGACCGTACTGAGGTGACGGTGAGCTCACTACCCTAATTGTGTGTGTTGTCTGTGAAATAGACGGGAAACATAGTTCTCTTCGGAGCTTGCGAAGAAGAGAACCAAACTTTCATGCGTCCCCCGTCGCGCAATTAGAGACGCATTTAGGTTCATCCCAGGTAGTAATTTTAGTCTGAGCCTTTCTTATAAATATAGAATGGAAGAACTTTATTGCACGACAATTGCACATGGTACAATGTATGGCAAACTACATAAAGAGAGTAGCAAACAATAAAATGTGTTAAACAAGACCTAATGTCGAATAAACCTAACAAATCTACATCATAATTATTCAAATAATAAGGGATAGCGGAAGTCTTTGATAAAGTGTAACAATCGAGTGGGCTAATCACAAGTTTCGGAATTTTCTAATAACAAAGCATTCCTTTATATATCTACCTATTTTTGCGTTGTGGGGACCATTACTTGTAAAGATATATTCAAATCTGTCTCTAACATCGAGACTCTTGAAATCTATTGTACTTGATTCGAGAAATGTAAATAGCTTGTTACGTATAACATCATATTTGGTACATTCCATAACAAAATGAAATTCATTTTCTATATGCTTTGGACAAAATGGACAGAACCTTTGGTCAGGGGCTATATTGTAATATCTACCTGTTTCAATATTCAATTTATGGCTACTGATTCTTAATTGAGTTATTGCTTTACGAATTTCAAAGTTATCTATATCACAAAGGTATGTTTCTTGAATATATAACATGATGATAAGTAAAATACTATGTTCAGGCACAACTTACGTATATGCAAAAAATGAAAAACAGCACCCGAAGAGTACGTGATGGTTAATTAGTTTATTCCGCGTGCTTATCCAAGTATTAATTGGTTTTACCTTCCAGATTGCGGTAGCGTTATTATATTATATAAGATATTACGGACGTTACGAGAACACCGTTCCCTGTGGAATTTAGCCTTGGTACAGTAATGTATTCGTTCTTCAATAACATTTCAAGGTTTCCAGTGTTCATATGTCGCTAATGTCGACTAAAACACTTTCAACACCCTTGTGGGGTCGTGTGGCGCAGTTGGTAGCGCGTTCGGTTCACACCCAAAGAGGTCGCGGGTTCGAATCCTGCCCGATGCCACCGATCTTGTGCCCTTGGTAAAGGCAACTTTACAAGACTTTCCTCACTTCACTCAGGCGAGTACCTAGCTAGCTTCGTTAAGGGACGTCCCATGTTTGGGGAGAGCCACACCCTACGCACGTTTAAGAACCCACCACACTTATCGAAAAGAGTAGGGGACCTTCCCGGTGTGAGTGGTTCAAACCTTACAGTCCGGTCTTACGCAGCTTGTACATGTGCGTACATGTACAAAAATGATGTGTGATTTTGGAATAAAAAACAAGAATTTTTGTTGCCTTCTGACAGTGGTCAACATGCCGAAAATAGGCAAAGATGTACTAGTATGTTGCCATGCCGGAAGGGGGATGGCGGATACATGTAACTATGAAGAGAGGAGACAAGAAAAGCCTCTGATTTAATGGTTTGTTTCTTACTTTGTTGCAGTGATATGTGATGCTGGTTGTGTATATGTGATGTTCCCACTGAATCAAAACCATTTGTACAATGATTGAGTCAAAATATTAACTTGTAGGAACCTTTTTTTTAAATTTCGGCCCGCCTTGTTTTTTATTTGCCCGCTCGCATTCGATTTGGAATCTGCGGAGGATGTCATCCGTAAAATTTACGTGCTGTGGCCTTATATTACTCAATACCATCCTCCCATGTATATGCGCTATGTAATCAAATCTGCTGTGGTGGGGGCATTCTAACACGTTTATTACTCAACTCGTTCTGACCTAGATCCGGAAACTAATCTTGTGAGGACAAATTGTGTTCTCATTTGGGTCATAAAATATCTCCTTCATGCGGAGTGATACCAAGGGGTTCCTTGGTGATACTAATAAAATATGACGCTCCATTTCATGTACGTATCGTTATATAGTTTTATATATCCCAAAGAGCAACATTTACATGTAGGCCACACCAAGTAAATCTTATGGATGACGTCCTTTGGAGACCCTATATCTAATGCGAGAGGGCGAAAAAAAACACAAGAAGGGCCCTAAAAATCAAGATGCCTAGATTAGAAATATACTAAGAGACGACAAATGTTAGGACACAAATTAAATGAGGTGACACAGTGTAACAAGCAAGAAGTCTTTTATTCATCATCAAAACAGCAATAAATCAGGTGGAACAGTGGACAGTGAAAAATTTTCTGTTATTAACAGGATGGTCTTGTCAATAGTGAAAATTTTCTGTTATTGCGTTATTCTGTGTTTGCGTTATTCTGTGTTTGCGTTACGGGTTTCACATCAATCTGGTGATTTGCGGCACTGTCGTGACTCTTTGGTCATAGTTACAGGAAGCGGAATTTCTTGTTTTTTTTCTAGGAATAGGACAAAATCAATGCGCACGCGGACGTCATCCATAAAATGTACTTGGTGTGGCCTTATATGCATTCAAATACAGGGAATTGTGCATCGATTATTTGCGATATTTGCACAGCGGGCATTTGCGAAGATTGAGACCAAATCTTCACCCAAACACAACACAATCTGTAATCATTAACGCTGATAGGTCTTGAGACGGCAGTCTAATCATTTTGTCTTTAAGGCGTTTAGAGATCGATGGAGGTAGTTTGATTCCTATCGGCTGTATTGATCAGTGTACTTCCTAGTCTGTGGTCTCTTGTATCCAGAACCATGCCCAGGCACGGCTCTGTAAAGCCTCGGTCACAACCCGCCGTACGTGCTTTTTGTCCGTACGTTTTTTGGGAGGCCACGTCTGCTACGTTTTTTCTGAAACGTGAGGAAGGAGTGGCGTCTACGCACATCACTCGCACGGTTGCGCAAGGTGTAAGAGTGTGGTCTGCACGCCACGTCTGGCCGTGAGCGATTGCGTGCATCGTTCGTTGCGCAAGTGGTAAGAGAGTTGTACGTGCTTACAACGTACGATCTCTGTGCGATTGAAACTTTACCGTAAGGAGGCCGTACTTACACGTGCGTCTTTCGTACGGTACGTACGGGGCACGTGCGTCGCCCGTACTCGCACGCACGGGTGGTGAATCCGTAGACCGCACGCAGAAAAATTTTACATGCACTTAAAGTTCTACGGCGTGTCTGCGTGCTCCCAAATCCGTAGGATTCCGTACGGAGGCGGTACTCACCACGCACGGATGCCCTACGTTTGCCCACGTTTTTGCACGTAGACAGCACGCAGATGCACGTGCGGCGGATTGTGACCGAAGCTTATGGTACACACGTACATGTATTCACAAATCTACATTCTTAGATACCAAGGACATTATACAATAATATAATGTATAACGTCCTTGGATATACGGGGACTACCCAGAACCGTGCCTGATCCTGACCCTAACCCATTCAGGCCAGATAGGCACAGTTCTGGATACAATAGGGCCACACCAATTTAATTTGTTGGTTCTCGAATTTTTTTTCAGCAAAAATATGAAGCGACAGGACGAAAGAAAATACTAAAAAATAAAAACAGGTTTAGGCATCATATCAGAGCCCCAAATGCCTTGATAGGAGCCATGAAGTCAACACAAAAGGCTGGGTTAAAATTTTAACAATGGGTTTTGAACTTTTAATGAAACCACTACATTGATAGATGGAAAAACTGTAACATCTGGGAAGAAAAGGACTTTCCTCAACTGTTGGGGGCAAACTATGAGCATTTTTAGTTGAGTCAGAACCAGAATTGTTATTTTTACCGATCGAAGGAAAACATATTGTTTTTGCTCAGTTTCTTCCTCTTCTTCTTCTCTAAACACTAACCTCTTACGTGGCCAATGACCTCATTTGTTGACGTCTGTCACCATGGTAACTGGTGTTGGGTTACATAATGTTGCAATCTTTAGATAGGAGGGATGACCATATGTATGAATGTATTTGAGTAAGAATTAACAGAGCAGACCATGTGCGAAGGTAGACAGTATGCATTTGCTTTGCAAATGTTACCTTTCTAGTTTTTTTTTTTGCAAATCAGAAAAAGAAAAGGCAAATCCGAGAATTGCATTGGTATGGCCTAGGGTCCATAAATCAACGAACTTTCTAGTCTGTGGCCTACACCTTGCTGAGTCCTCGTGCCTCCGGAGAGATAAATGATTTACGGTGCAACTATCTATATGGAAATTGAGGCTTCGAGATCATCACGGAAGATTTGCGGTGATTTTCCGCGTTACCGAGTCACGTCTTCAGTTTTAAGGTCGAGGTCTTGTTTCAAGAATCCGGCTTAGTCCCGGTGTTTGACCTGTGTTTTCCTGAATTTAGTATGTCTGAGTGGCCAAGTCGCTAGGCTTGTGGACACGAGATCGATTCTTGGCATTCCTGGCTAGACGTTGTGTTCCTCTCTCCACCCACTTGACTTTGATTGGGAAGTTCAACCTTCCAATACCGTGCCCTAGACACGCAGTTGACTGCCCCATCCCGCCGGGCTCTGGAGTCTGCCGGGCACCGGTTGTTGTGGTCACAATTAAAAGTTTCCTTCAGTGGCATTTTGTCACCCTTATTGGTCGGTCTCCGGCAGGCACCCGGCAGGTACCCGGCAGATGCTCTGACGAATTGTCTTGTACTTGCACTCGATATATAGAGTTCACGCTTCTGTTGTGATCATCTGATCTGTGACGTCACAATTTGACACGGTATTACGAAGTACACACCCTTATTGTGTGTATCTGGTCTGTGACGTATCAAAATTAGTCCCGGTGGACTGCCGGCAACCGGAGGGGTACCTGTCGGTGTTCTCAAGATGAGGTCACGGCGTCTTTTTGTCAGCGGGGCCCAGGTAGAATTTAAGTCAGAATTAAATTCTTCTCGGGTCCCCGCCGGGCCAAAAAATTGCCCGGCAGCCGCAGGGTGTCCCGCGGGGCCACGTAGGGGTCACGCCCGAGAGTGCCAAAAAAAAACAGCTCGGGGACTACCCGGCAGGGCCCCTTTCTCCAATTGGGACCAAAGCTTAAGGTTGGTTATGGATGAGACCTTTACTCACTATTACGTTTTACGTCTATCTATTGGTGTACCTTTTTAACTCGCGACAGCACGGAAATGGGTTGAAAGTTACGTTTGCAGCGACAAGCTATGGGTATAATATGTATTTCATGACAATGCTCCGACTCGAAGGTTTTTAAGTCTGGTAATTATTATCTTGAATGTATCATATTATTCTAATCTTCATGCATTGAGTTAGCTATTGTGCGATACGACAACTTGGTAATACACGGAGATCTATATTCAAAATATGTATTTTTTATTGTATTAGCCAAAGTAATGTATTTAATAAACTTTTATCCCAATAATTCTTTTTAGATGTCTGTAACTATTTTTGCATAATGTATTTTCAGTGCAGTTCAGTGCGCGGGTCATAGCGAGCGCTACGAAACTGTTTAATGAGAAATAAACTAATCACTACCACTGTACCACATTATTTATCAGCCTTATAATTATTTATTATTATCATAATATTATTTATCGGTACTATAAGGAGGTTATAATAGTAGCCTTTATTGTAGCATGAAAGTTCATCTGAGTTGGTAAATTACATTATGAAGAATTTAAACTGTTCTTTAACTCAAAATTTGACTCACTGGAATTTTCGACTGAATCACTCAGTCTTCCTCAGCTATCTGACCCAAATACTTCAGGGCACTTCAACCATCGCTCAACCGGGACGGAGGGCGATATCGACTTCAGACAACCTTTGACCCTTTGCTGACGTCACACGTGGGAAAAATCACGTGTCCACAGCATTTGGGTCAGATAGCTGAGGAAGACTGAGTGATTCAGTCAAAAATTCCGGTGGGTCAAATTTTGAGTTGGAGAACAGTTTAACTTCTTCATAACCTTTATTGTATATCCATGCCCTATCGGGCTAAGTACAGGTGAACAGAGAGAAAGGTTTATGCCTCACGGGCCTTCAACTAACTTTGACATATCACCCATAACGTATCACGCTGTGAATAGAATATAGAAAGTTTATTGCAACCAGATGCCCGAAGGTTAATTGCAAATAAAAACAACGTGTATAAGAAAGAAAATACAATGATATGGGAGACTATGTACAAATTTATACTACATTCTACAACATACGTGCTCACTACTGGCTAATTTTGTAGGGTTTGACTTCTTCTCTTGAGCAAGTGGGAGACGAATTGACCCACTTCTTCTATTATATGTGTTTTTTTTATTTTAGTAGTATTAGTTTTTTTTTCATTATGTTTACCGAAGGAAAACATATTGCTTTTGCTCAGTTTCTTCCTCTTCCTCTTCTCCAAACAGTGACCTCTGACCTGACCAATAACATGATTTGTTGACGTCTGTCACCATGGTGACTGGTGTTGGGTTACATAATGTTGCAATTTCATGGTCTGCTCTGCTCCTGTCATCATATACTAGTAGTACATGTATGTGAATGTATTTGAGTAAGAATTAACAGAGCAGACCATGTCCAAAGGTAAACATTATGCATTTGTTACTTTGCAAATGTTACTTCAGTCTCTAGTTTTAGTAGTATTTTAGCTGTGAATGCGCTGGGAAAACCGTGAACCGGCTTATTACGCACACACAGCCAGCCAGACGGTACTACTTCTTTGCGGCTTTCCGGCGATGAGCCAGTGTATTTCCATACCTGTGAAGAGGCCCCAAAACTAAGCCCTGAGGAGCAATTCCGCAGCATCTAATACACGTCCTCATTCTTGCCTGTTCGCTTTGATTAGGCTGAAAGATTAGTGGTAGAAGCTCGCGGTCTATTTAGCCGAATTCGTTATCTTTTGCTCGCTAAAATCGTTTGGTTGAAAATCTCTGATACGTGACTGCCATTACTTTTCCTCGGAGTTACATAAATTTTCGTGGACTAACTTACTTAGAGTTGATTTTTCTGGGACAATTACTAGTACCGGGTGGTAAATTACTTCTTACCATATAAATATATGACCTGGGATCAACTAGTAGTTTTAATTAGATCATGTATGTGTACTAGATAGATTTGATTTGTAACCAGTGCGAATGGTGTATTAATTCATTCGCCTCCTCTCAGAGAAAATTTGTTCCAATATAGAAAGAAAAAGTCATGTATGTGCACTCTTTACAGTTTCTGTGCGTACTGATGCAGTTTCTCTCTCTGTCTGTCTCTGTCTTTCTGTCTCTCTCACTCTCTCTGTGTCTCTATCTCTGTGTCTCTCTGCGTCTCTCTGTCTCTCTCCCACTCTCTCTGTGTCTCTCTGCATCTCTCTGTCTTTCTCTGTCTCTGTCTCTCTCTATCTCTCTGTCTCTCTCTTTCTCTGTCTCTCTGTCTCTCTCCCACTCTCTCTGTCTCTCTGCGTCTCTGTCTTTCTGTCTCTGTCTCTCTCTATCTCTCTGTCTCTCTTTCTCTGTCTCTCTGTCTCTCTCCCACTCTCTCTGTGTCTCTCTGCGTCTCTCTGTCTTTCTGTCTCTATCTCTCTGTCTCTCTCCTTCTCTGTCTCTCTGTCTCTCTCCCACTCTCTGTGTCTCTCTGCGTCTCTGTCTTTGTCTCTCTATCTCTCTCTGTCTCTGCCTCTCTCTCTGTCTCTCTCTCACTCTCTCTGTGTTTACCTCTGTGTCTCTCTGCGTCTCTCTGTCTTTCTCTGTCTCTCTCTCTCCCTATGGCTCTCTTTGTCTTTTCCCTCTCTCTCCTCTGTCTCTGCAGTTTTAGCGAGTTTTCTATCATCACCATTGTCCACTTACGAATATGACATGTGAGTTGACATTACACCCTTCTGAAGGTGTAATTGTAAGGAGGGACGATCATGTGGGGTCATGTGGCGCAACGGCAGCGTACGCGACTCGGAATCAAGAGGTCCCGGGTTCGAGTCCTGACATGCCACCGATCTTGTGCCCTTGGGAAAGGCACTTTACACGACTTTCCCCACTAGACTCAAGTGAAAATGAGTATTGTCTGTCCAGTATTCGTTTCTATGTGCGGGACACAACACCAGCAACAGCTGCCTCTGTTCCGCGTGTATTGCACTTTTGCAATTTCAATAAATCAAATCAATCAAATCAAATCATAGGTAGTCAGATATTCTGTGGTGCCCCAACGGTAAGATGATTAGACAAAGGCCGTGTCTATACGGAATCACCCAAACCGCGATTCGGGTAACTCACATTCCTCACATCTGGTCCACGTGCCACACACACCTGCGAAACCGTGTCCGAACATAATGCGCTTGAGCTACATTTATTGCTGTTTGATGTTAACACGCAAGGCGGCATGTCAGAGGTCAACGATCTGCTTGCTGATGCCCCCCTCCCAGCGTATCTCGGCCGAATGCCGACGTGGTCCCGCCAGAGGCGGTGAAGCTCGCCCTAGAACGGACACATTATTTGACCATTACTGCTCTTTAAGTTGCTGCCACGTAGAAGTGGCTTGGGATCGAGGCGCTTTCAATGTGATTTCGGAGCGTTCAGATGGAGCCACTTGAAACCGGCTTCGGGGTAAACCACATGTAAACCGCCTTGGGTGATTCCGTTTAGACACGGCCTAAATGTATCAGAGATGAGTTGAGTTGAGATGATCACAGTCGAAGTCCCTGTTTCAATCCCCAAGGAAGCTGGAAAGATGAACGAACTTCGTGAAAAGTTTCACCATCATCAGTCAACTGTCAAGTATAGGCGACCACAAGTCTCATCGATCTATTAACCACCATCCATTCGATTACCTCATGATCCAAGTGGTCTCACCTCAACTCAGCGTTGTTCGGGACGTGTTCGGGGGGCAAACTTGACTAAAATCAATCGTTTCGCTTAGTTAACCGGTGCAATAGCTCAATTGGTAGAGTGCTCGCTTTGTAACCGGGAGGTCGTGAGTTCAAACCCCGGCCGGGTCATACCTCCCTGGTCATACCAAAGACTTTAAAAAATGGTACACAGTTCTTTCTCTGCTTAGCACACTGCACGTAACAGAAAGGCTGTGGGAAGGTAAAACACACAGCACTACCAGCGGACCAGCCCCCTGCTGTAGTGCATTGTACAACTGTGTGTCGCCCAAGGGCTACAGAAATGGAGGGCACCACTCTACGCTCTGCATAAGGGCACGGGAGACCTTTCCTTTTTTCGTAATAAATAATTATAATAAATGGTTTTTATTGTCCAAACAGTACCCATGCAGTCGCAGCCTTACGGCTGAATTGATGCAGGGTATCACACAATAATCAATACAAATCACAACAATTACAACATTCAAATAATACAAATGATACACACAGTCGCAAGGGTCTGTGCGGCTGCCATTCGGCGCCACAAGATGACCTCAATACGACTTTCCCCAACCGAAGTTAGGTACCCATTCACACCTGGGTGGAGTGAGGAAATTCGTCGGTTCACAGTCTATTGTTCTAACCACTACACCACCCGACGCCACTACACCACCCGATGTACCTTTCGTGTGGAAAGGTACATGCAGACATGCGAGAAAGAGCTGCTCACGAACTTGAACCAACCTTGATTAGTTGGTTGGTGGTCGGGGGAAGGTTCTGGATGTGTGACAGGGGCTTTACGTGCAGACTGTTGGCGACTGAGGCTTCTCGTATACGTGACCAAACCCTTGGCTTCCCTCAAAACAACAACCTGAGTAATACCGCATAAGCCAAGTGGGTGATTTCAGGGTAATAGTACACGCTGAAGGATAGGGGTCGTGGTGGGACGCCATTTAGCATCATCATGTAGTGTCCATTCCGGTGGTCATCACGGCTGTCTGCAATAACCATTTATTAGCCAACCGAGTGTTATAAACATTTGTCTTGTTTGGGTACTGCACAACACCCCTAAATTGGGGTAAAGCGTGCAGGGGAGCTGTGCGATGTGTTATTGCTGCGTCCTCAGGTGTTGTAGTACTGCAGCGTTGAACTTCGTGGGTTCGGCAGTATCTGTGATTTCTTGAGGTAAAGTGTTCCAGTCTCTGACAGTTTGTAGAAAGTATGAATATTTGTAACAGTCTTTATGAAATGTTAGTGGCTTGTATGAGTTGGAGTTGAAGTGTCGCGATTGGCACGGGATAGGCGTCAACAAGGTTTTGACCGGGAGGGCTGTTTTTGAGTGTCTTGCTTTTTGTAGTAATGTGAGTCTACTTGCTGTGCGTCTGTCCTTTAATGTGTCCCACCCTAAATCTGTGACCAATTTGGTAGTGCTGGCATATATGTCATAGGTATTTGAAACGAATCTGGCCGCTCTTTTCTGCACAGATTCTAATTTATGAATATGTTCCTTGTTTTTGTTCGCCCGCTCGCATTAGATTTGGAGTCTGCGGAGGATGTCATCCATAACATTTACTTGCTGTGGCCTTATAATAGCATTACATGTGTCTATTTTGGACTGTGTCCGTTGTAATCAATATTAACAGCCACTCGCCACAGTATCCCCCGGGACACCTTGCGTCGGGGATGATATTGGGTCATGATTATCCGTTCTTTAAAGATTAGTGGGGATTAAGATTAGATGGAACGGGTGGGAATCTTCACCACAGAAGACAGCCCTGAGATTAGTTATTGGTCATCGAGTGACGATTGGCAGACATTGTGAGCCTGTAGGCAAGTACACCGGGTCTGGGGTCGTGCACGACTCGGAACCAGGAGGTCGTGAGTTCGAACCCTGCCATGCCAGTGGTCTTGTGTCCCTGGGAAAGGCACTTTACACGACTTTCCTCTCTTCGAATTCGCTCTGGTGGAAATGAGTACTGCATTGTCCTCTGTGTTGATGGCATATGACATAACAGGTGACTATCACCTCTTTCTTCAAAGATGTCAAACCTGAGACCAGACTGTAAGGTTTGAACCACTCACACCGGGAAGGTCCCCTGCTCTTTTTGATAAGTGTGGTGGGTTTTTAAACGTGCGTGGGGTGCGCCTCTCCCAAACACAGGACCTACATTTAATGTCCTATCCGAGGGACGTCCCTAACCAAAGCTAGGTACTCATTTCAACCTGATTGAAGTGAGGAAAGTCATGTAAAGTGCCTTTCCCAAGGGCACAAGATCGGTGGCATCGGCAGGATTCGAACCCTCGACCTCCTGAGTCTGGGCCGAACACTCGACCCCAAGCGCGGTACCAAAATTAGGCCAACGGCCGGTAACCCTTCCCTGAGAGACCACAAGTCATGTTTACCGACGGACTACCCACACTTCATTCGTGTCCCGGTGTTTGTGGAGACGGCGGAATGTTGATACAAGGGCCGCCCGATTTCCTATCTAGAGTCGACGCCTCTCTAAGTCGACAAACGTTGTTGAGTCTCGCTTTTTGATACACAAATTTGCCGATTGGCTACTAAATTAACACTGTAGGCAACAGATTTTGTTGCTTGTTTGCACGTTAAGAACTTAAGTATAAACGGTACGATTCACTACCTTTAGGTAAGACCGGACTGTAAGGTTTGATCCTGTCGCACATACCCTGGATGCCCAAACTAGTATCGGGCCGTTAGCCGTTTTCCTTCGGCAGCCAAGATCCCTTCGCCCGCCTATCTAAACTACCGCTACGGGGGAGTTGAGCCCGAGGGGTTTGTCCGGCCCTAGAACCAGCCAAACTCCCCCCGGGCTAGACTCCCCCGTAGCGGTAATTTACACCAGCGGGCGAAGGACTCTTGCGGCCCGGAAAACAAGTTCTGGCTTCCAGGGTATGTCGCACAGGGAGGGACCCCTACTATTTAGCTTTTCGATGACTGTGGTGGGTTTCTTAACGTTCCCCTAAAACTGCTGTATTCAAACACGGGGGCTCCGGCTTTACGTCCCATCCGAGAGAACAACCCTAACCAAATGTAGGTACTCATTTTCACCCGAGTCGACAGAAAATATGTGTACAAGGTGCCTTTTCCAAAGATACAACACAGGGGTCTGCTGGGGATTCGAACCCAAAACCTTCAGATCCCAAGTCAACAAACCTACAAGACCACCTGTCAACCTAGCTGGCTTAGATCACCCCCTTCAACACTCGAGTAGCCTGTAACTGATTTTCTGAGGGACTTCAGTAACTGAAGATACAACACTGGGGTCTGCTGGGGATTCGAATCCAGAACCTTCAGATACCCAAGTCAACAAACCTCAAGACCACCTGTCAACCTATATATAGCTGGCTTAAATCACCCGCTTCAACACTCGACTAGCCTGTGACTGATTTTCTACGGTTGACGAGTAAAATCACTAATTCTACGGCAATCTGCTACGGTCGCAAAATAAATATTACTACACACTGTACACAGTACAGCTGTCATTTTACAAGTTAAACTTCTTTTTTTATTTCAACATTCAAAAAGATGCAATACATAGTGGTGACGCACTCAAAACCTCTATACGTGTGCAGAATGTAATAATACTCTTCCTAAGAAAACACAATAGATTAGCTTTAGTATCATTATGGACTAGCTCGTTAGAATTATATTTTAGTATTAGTTTGTGTATGTACCATTGTTGTTTCTTTGCCATACATTGTACCAGCTACAGTTGTTGAGCAAAAAAGTTGATTGATTGATTGATTGATTGATTGATTGATTGATTGATTGATTGAATGTGTTAGGTAAACCGATCTTCGCTGTTGCCATTGACAGATGGAGAATTTTTTTTCTGTTTTGGCCCCAAGACATTTTTACTCGCCACCTCAACGTCTGATCCACTCAATTTCCTACTGCCTTTCTATTTTATTACCGGTAAAAGTCCGTAGAAACCCTGGGACGGGTCGTGTTGTTGGCACGGTGCCGGGGACTGATAACATTTTTACCGCCCCTCTGACTCTCCCCCCACGGTTCCAGGTTAAACCCAATCACCATAACACGCGTCAAGGGTCACAGAGCTTAAAACTAATCACCTCGGAACCTCACTTTTCAAGGGTCAGGCCTTCGGGACTCCGCAATTGGTCGAGAGCTTAAACTGATCACCTCGGAACCGCACTTTTCAAGGGTCAGGCCTTCCGGACTCCGCGATTGGTCGAATGTTACAAGGACACGAACGCTGATTACTCACAGGGCGAACATGTTATGACCGGCATTCCCCGGTCACTCGGCAGGGCCTAGCAGCCGGGAGTAGTGGGCGCTATGGCGCGGCGGACGGTTCCATCGAAAACGGGCGTACGCGTACGCACAAGCTCTTCGTTAGCCTGGGTACCAAACCTTAGGTCGGCCTGGCGGTAATTTTTCGGCCCCGGCCTTAACCAAGCACAGGCGAGTTATACCACGGACCTATCTCCAGCTGGTTTCCCTGTATCCGCTGACTTCCTGTATTACTAGTCTTCGGTTGCCGCCGAAGCGCGGTAATTGAGGCTTGGTTGGCGGCCCCAAACGCTCTCGGCGCCGAAGGGATAGCGCTGAGCTCACGGCGGTCTGGTTACCAGACTAGCTCTTCGTCCGTAGGAGTAGCCAACGAGTTGACAGGCGGTCTAGAAACGATCGAGCAGCCCTTCGCTGACATCTAGGCATAACCTTACGGATGTAGAGGCCACTGGAAGGCAGGCGGATATGTATCAACCACGCAAATAAGGAGTGGCTGCTCACAAAGATTGGGCGCAGGTGGACAGATAGGCTGTCGGTTGCTGTGTCCCCGCCTGCTATTCCTTCCGTCAGGACACTTGTATAGTTCCTTACCGACTGTGGAAAGTCTTATGGCTGTGTTATCTCGTCTTGACAGGGACCTGTGGTGTTTCGAATACCGATGGCAACTTCATGTATGACGATCTAGGAAGGAGACAGGTGGACGCTTTGGCAAGCTAAAATACCAGGTAGGTCACATAATGTTATTGATACGTCGGTGAAGGTTGGACATCCATGTAATAAGATACGCCCAAAAACAGTTGCACAAGCAACTGGATATGATTTTAGAAACGGTCAGACGTTTCAGGTAGCATCCACTACCTTTCGTCAGTGACCTTTCGTCGGTGAAGTCTAATGCTACCTGAAACGTCTGTTTCCAAAATCATATCCACTTACTTGAGTGACAATTTTTGGCGAATGTTATTTTATTACATATATCTTAGAGTGTATTGACACCTACCACTTAATCTTATACGTGATTGTCGATCAAAACAGTTTGACAGTACAAAGTCTAACGCCTGTTTTATTATTTCTTGTCTAGTTGTTTTTAGTTTACAACTGGCCATTCATTCATTCTTCTTTGGCGTGGCGCCACGGTTAGAGCGTTGGACTCGGAACCGAGAGGTCCCGGGTTCGATACTCACCGCGGCCCGACGTTGTGCCCTTGGGAAAGGCACTTTACACGACTTCCCCACCTATACGGTGGAGTGACGCCCTCCGAGCCTCTTAGGCTAATCTGTCTGTCTGGGTTCCAAACATACCTTACGGATTTGGTGCGCCGATGTGACAACATCTCATATTGGCCACTGAGAGCCGTAAAATTATATTATTATTATCATTATTATATTTTTCTTTCAACGTTTCATTTCGCCATCTCGATCGCAATCCCATGCACCACTTCCCGTGAGCCATATTTCGGACTTATTTGTTTAATCTTCTTCTTGTTTTTTTTTTCCTTAATCTCTTTTTAGTCACTCGTCCTTATCAGTGGCAAAGATTCGTGTCAACAGTTTTTAGCGTTTTTATCAGTTTACGCGCCGTGCTGCTTGCATATCTGGCGTGATTACACCTACAAGATAGCAGCGTCCCGGTTTATTACAGTCTGCCCTGGATGCCAAACTAGTATCGGACCGTTAGCCGTTTTCCTTCGGCAGCCAAGAGCCCTTCGCCCGCCCATCTAAATTACGGCTACGGGGGAGTTGAGCCCGAGGGGTCTGTCCGGCCCTAGAACTAGACTCGTTGTACGGCCAGCCAAACTCCCCCCAGGCTAGACTCCCCCGTAGCGGTAATTTACACCAGCGGGCGAAGTGCTCTTGCGGCCCGGAAAACGAGTTCTGGATTCCAGGGTAATTACAGTCGAAAGATATGGACCACTTGACTCCGTGTCATTAAACTGAGATCGACTTACATCAAATGATAATACATTGCCATTTCCACCATTACATCAATTTGTGTACTTCCATACTTTGTCATTGGTATGAGATTTGCTGAGGTAATATTAGGCCACAACATGTAAATTTTATGGATGACATCCTCCGCAGACTCCAAATCTAATGCGAGCGGGCGAAAGAAAACAAGACGGGCCGAAAAAAACAAGGTTCCTAGATTTTAAAATTTTGACTCAATCATTATAAAAATGGTTTTGATTCAGTGAGAACATCACATATACACAGCCAGCATCACATATCACTGCATCAAAGTAAGAAACAAAACATTAAATCAGAGCCTTTTCTTGTCCCTCTCTTCATAGTTATCTGCCATCTACCTTCCGGCATGGCAACAGACATCTTTGCCCATTTTTGGCACGTTGACTACTGTCAGAGGGCAACAATTTTTTTTCCAAAATCAGGCGAAAATTAATGAATGAATGAAGACCTTTATTGTACGCAAATACCCACTGGGTTCAGTACAGGTCACAGGAAAGACGTCACAGTTTGCAATGAATATATACAACGTACAAGCTAGCGCTAATTCTATGTACTATGGACATATAGTCTAATAATTACGATAATTTGGCTTCTTCTCCCTTCTTAGTAATGATGTAGATATAAGTACAGATGTGTTTATAATGCGCGTCCTTTCATCCATAAAAATTACTTGCTGTGTCCTTAGGTTGTATTCCTGATGTCAAAAAAAAATATTATCTAGGTCAACCTAAAAGGAATATAATTCCGAGTCTAGGCCGGCCTAATTCTACGTAATGCATGAGCATAGCAGGATCACGAGCGGATTTTCCTGCCAAATTTCTATCCTCGTAGTTATCGGAGCGAACACCGTGTATCTGTACGCGGGTTTTGCTTGCTTAATCCCCGGCTCTTCACACTTAACTTTCTCGCCTCGCGCGGTTAAGCTCCGATAGTGTCCCGGTTCAACACCTAGCAATTGCCGCAAGGCTATGGTTATTTGATGATATGGATGACATCTTTTGGGCACCCCAAAAAGCTGATGCGAGCGTGCAAAAAATGTTGCCTTCGTGTTGCGGAGGTGAAGTCCATCTCCCAGTTCAAAGCAGAGCTGGGACGGGCTTGGCTGCATTGAGCTGCCTCCCTGTCATTGTACATATGTAAATATGTGTAATACTAGCACCATTGATTTCACTTGTCCTGTCCTTGCACTTGTCTACGTCCATCCCTACCCTACCCTTTATTTGCACACAGATACTAACCCGCGCAGCTGCTAATAATCCTCTTCTTAGAGGGATCAGCAGTACCGAAGATGATGATGATGTATACCAAACAATAAATTCTCAAATTTTTGCCTTTCACATCTTGAAAGCGTCTTCTTTTTGGCTTTGGAAGACCTAGTAATACTAGTAGTACTGATACAAATGAATGCATTCTAGATCTACGACGCTAGCATCTTGCAGGTTCTTGATAAGATGTACATCATCATGTCATCATTTTGTCGTGAGAGTTTCACGGATGCCCGTGACTCTTTTCCGCCAGCCCTCCCTATCCTCCATGGCCCTGGGCATGGCTTCCGGTCTGCAGCCTGCATCCTTATACGATCTTACACAGTTGGTGTATATAATTTATGCATTATGCCTACACGGTTATGTCCATGTTTAGGTGCCCATATAGAGAAGGACGTCACCAATAATATCTTCCTTGCTCCCGTTTTTACAGTATTGTGGCGTTTTTATCTGGAACCGGACGACAATTGATTTTATATATTCCAACATGTAATCACCAGACGTGGTGACGGCACACTCAAGTTTTTTCAACTTATATTAATGCCGCCACCAACACAGGGGACAATACAATACTCATTTTCACCTGAGCGAAGTGAGGAAAGTCGTGTTAAGTGCCTTTCCCAAGGGCACAAGATCGGTGCCATGTCAGGACTACGCGCGGATGTCATCCATGTAATTTAGTCAGCGTGGCCTTATTTATATACCAAGACACCTCGAGGGACACATGAACCATCACTCCTGACTCACACAGACATAACTGGGTCACGCGTGAGAGATCCTTCCGGAGATTTATAGAGATCAGTTCCCACGGAGGTGCTCAGGACCGGCGATGCACGATCTCGAGGATTTAGGTTCCTTGTACACAGCCAATAACAATTACCTGCAGACGTCTTGGTAGTCCTTCAGAATCCGATGTCTTCTTACGACGTCTTTATTGGTTTTTCAACCGCAAACATACATATGCAGAGAAAGACACAAGTCTCCCCGAAGTGGGTAATTTGTTACAATCAACACATAATACAATACAATCAGTAAACAATTAACAGTAGTAGAATACAGCATAAAGATAACAAAATTGGACGCAGATACAGCATGGGGTAGCTTATGAAACAGACTAGTTGTACAGTTTTATCGCACAGTGAACAAATGACCTTTCCAGCCGCTCAGTCCTGGCTTTTGGCACAGTGAAGGCACTGTCGTTCCGCAAACATCTACCTGTAGCTGTGGACCGGTTGGGGGG
>NW_017804276.1:173410-176380 GCF_001625305.1 Branchiostoma belcheri | reverse complement strand
GGGGGGAACGTAAGTCATGTAGTGGTGCTCAGGCTTTATCATCGCTGTGAACAGCTTCAAAGCGGCCGCTTCCCTCCTTTCTTTCCAAGAAGGGAGCTTTGGGACTGGTAGAGGCTATGTCGAACGTCTTCGTCAAAATCAGTGCAGGAAATCGATCTAAAAAACATACCAACACATCAATGCTCGTGCTGACACCTTCAGATATTATTACTCTTTCCCGCACCATCGCCCAATTGGAACGCCCTGTCTAGCTCGGTGTAGTTACGGCTCCCAAAGTTCAGTCATTCCAATAGCCTGGCTATAGATTGGTTTGTGGATTCAATTTCGTTATTTGTAAAGCTCTTTGCAACCCTGGGCCTGAATTGTCAGTTTGCATCACCTTAATCTTAGTATCCACCTCATAAGATAACTGGTAGAAACTTAATACACTAGCTAGACTCAGTTATTGTATTAAGAGTCAATAGCATGAAAGTTAATCTGAGTTGGGAACTTGCAAATTGAAAGATAAATTGTTCTCCCCTGCAATTTTGCCCCAGCTACATCAAGGTAACCTATATGAAGTATGAAGGCGAAGTATTATTTGCACGGGGTTTACAAAGACGGACGGATAGCCTGTTAGGCCATGTTGACTTGATTGTATGGATGACATCGTCTGGGAACCCCAAAACTGATACGAGCGTGCGAATAAAAAAGGTTTGGCAAAAAGAAAGTTACCTTCATTATGAAATCTACATGGTCATGAAGGTTGAAAAAATGACTAAACGAATACACAGAGTATGGTATGGCGAATAATATAATGTTAATTTTCATTTCTTCACATTTTCTTCTTTTCCTTTGGAATTGATTTTGGCGTTCTTCTTTTCCTTTGGAATTGATTTTGGCGTTTTAAGACATTAGCATCGTTCTCCAATATTTCTTTTACAGTCTACGGCATATATTTGCTAGTTTTGCAGTTGCTTTGTACGATTTACAGTATGCCCAAAACCTTATCTTTTTATTGAAACGGACGAATATTCATTCGCGCGCGGATGTCATCCATATAATCAAATCAACATGGCCTTAGGCCACACCAATTTAATTTCTTGGTTAGTGGATTCGCCCGCTTCATTTTTTTATGATTTGCAAAAAAAAATCATAATCAACTGCAAAGTGCTCATATTTTGCCCTGAACAGTTGAAAACAGTCCTTTCCTTCCTATTTGTTACAGTTAGTCCATCTTTCAATGCAGTGGTATCATTAAAAGTTCAAAATTCATTGTTTCAATTTTGAACCAGCCTGTTGTGTTGACTTCATGGCTCCTATCGTACCATTTTGGGCCATAATAGGATGCCTAGACCTGCTTTTATTTTTATTTTGTTTCGCCCGCCCGCTCCATTATTTTTCTAGAAAAATCCGTTAACCAAGAAATTAAATTGGTGTGGCCTTATCTCACGTAGGTTTAATTAATTAGTATCCAGGGAATGTTCCTAATTCAAACATCTAATGAGACCGTGATACAGGACAGGAGGATTGGTGCTTTATTATGCGTAGTCAATCAGGGAGACGGCTTTATTAATGATCTAGAAATGGTGGGTCGATAGATGAAGGTACAGGAAAAACCTTGTCAAATAAGGACATCTTTTATACGCGAATATAATAATCAGCCGACAAGGAAGGCGTTGTTAATGATCTAGAAATGGTCGATTGCGAGCCACAGGAAAGACCTAGGCAAATAAGAACAGGTTGTAAGCGAATAATAATCACCCCAAAATGATGAAGTACTTCACTATTTCAGAGATTATGTCCTACGTGCAAAGATGGAGTTGAAGATGAATATCATTTTCTGATGACATGCCCCACATGCAACGAAGAGAGACGCAAATTAATGCAGATGATCCGATGTAAGACTACTAAAACATTACCCAACACACCTAGAGAGACGTTCCATGTACTTATGTCATGCTCCGACACATTTTCTGTATATCTTGGCCAATTCATTTATAATGCCATGCAAAAAAGAAACCTTCGAATAGCTGTATACGAGTAGAGTCATGAATACTTTATCAACTACATGTATATAATGTAGCGTATTGTAGCATTTATATGTAGAATTGTAACATTCCTGGCAAGTAATTTAGTCGACACTCTGTTTAGTAGTCATAGAATATGTTTTGTACAAGTACAACTGGTAACTGTAGCCTTCATAAGTATAGTTTAGCGTAATGTAGAACGTATGTGTAGAGTTGAAATATTTTCTAGCCAGTAGTTCTTTATAACACTCTGTCAGGCACCGTACCTGTTAACCATATATGTAGCATTATGATAGACTCATACCAACTAGTAACTTTATTATCTGCCATACGTGACAATCGTTGTGCAATAAACTTTGTCTTGTTGACTTTATTAGTCCCAATATGTACCTACACAGCGAGGGCATAGAACTGTTCATGGCATATGTGCAGTAGTATTCAGAACATAAACGTTTTGCCAAAAATTCGCAGTTAGGAGTAGGTCGGGAGCAAGGTCGGCTGCGGTTGGCTGGTGTTCGGCTGCGCAAAATGTTTAAAACTTTCTTAGGGATGTGGACGGGAGATTGGACCAAGTTTGGCTGGCGGTTGGCCTGTGTTCGGGGCCTGTTCGGGGGGTCAAATTTAACTCAAATTCGGTTTAATTCGTAAAGAAAGGTAGGCGTGGTTTAAATCTGATCCCAACCTTGGTTGTCTGGTGTTCGGGTGGGAAGGTCGAAGGAAGGTCCTGAATATGTGACAGGGGTTTTACCCAGACCATAGCCTGACTCGTGGCAAGACGGGAGGTACTGGGTTATCTCTAAAAGTAGCGGGTCTTGGGCCGTCAAACTCGGTCAGAGGATGGGTGAACATGTTAACCCAATATTCTGCTATTAGATTTTGCCTTCTGTTCATTAATTATCTCAAAATGGACATATTTGTAACTTCTTCGGTCGTTTTGGGGACGATTTTGCTATTGAGCGGA
>NW_017804276.1:171164-172877 GCF_001625305.1 Branchiostoma belcheri | reverse complement strand
GGACCGTACGAACCGGAGCTGAACAGTACGAACCGGAGCTGGGACCGTGCGTTCCGGAGCTGGGACCGTACGAACCGGAGCTGAACCGTACGAACCGGAGCTGGGACCGTGCGTTCTGGAGCTGGACAGTACGAACCGGAGCTGGGACCGTGCGTTCCGGAGCTGGGACCGTGCGTTCCGGAGCTGAACCGTACGAACCGGAGCTGGATCGTGCGAACCGGAGCTGGATCGTGCGAACCGGAGCTGCACTTATACGGGGGTGATAATGAACGTTCGTCAATTTGAATTGTTGCTTTTTTTATGACCAGGGCACTCGACTGAAGTATCACTTGTTCGAGGATACGTCACTGGAATGACGAGAAAGCCAACCAATTTGAAATAATGAGTCCTGATCTGTGCATTTGCGTCAGTTGCTCTTCTACTGAGTTTCAGCCACAATTGAAGTTGACGTCACCTCCAGCCGTCGCGAAACTTTCTTAATCAAGGCTTAGTAGTAAGGCCACAGCAAGTAAATTTTATGGATGATATCCTTCGCAGACTCCAAATGCGAGCGGGCGAAAAAAACAAGGCGGGCCGAAAAAACAAGGTTCCTACATTCTCAAATTTTGACTCAATCATTGCACAGATGGTTTTATATTCAGTGAGAACTACACATATACACAGCCAGCATCACATGTCACTGCATCAAAGTAAGAAACAAAACATTAAATCAGAGCCTTTGCTTGTCTCCTCTCTTCATAGTTATCTGCCATCCACCTTCCGGCATGTCTGCCATCCACCTTCCGGCATGGCAACAGACATCTTTGCCCATTTTCGGCATGTTGACAACTGTCAGAAGGCAACAACATTTTTTTTCTCCAAAATCAGGCGAAAATTAATGCGCGCGCTGATGTCATCGATCCATAAAAATTACTTGCTGTGGCCTAAGCATTGTAGCAATGCCTGCATGACTATTTCTTATCTCGGAGTTGTACAGGGTACTTAGAATCTAAGCGTTTAATCTCCAAGGTAGCCTGACAAATCGCGCTCCTGGCGGCCGGCCGCCCCGAAGTTGCCCGGCCGAGATCTTGTGTATAGCTTCGGTCCTAGCCTATGTAAAGCTAAGGTCCCAATTGGGAAAAGGGGCCCTGGCGGGTAGTTCCCGGGCTGTTTTTTACCACTTTCGGGCGGGACCCCGACGTGGGCCCGCGGGGTACCCTGTGGCTACCGGGCTATTTTTTGGCCCGTCGGGGCCCCGATAAGAATTTAATTCTGAGTTAAATTCTACCCGGGCCCAGCTGACAAAAAGACGCCATGACCTCATCGTGAGAACACCGAGAGGTACCCCTCCGGTTGCCGGCATTCCACCGGGACACATTTCTTACGTCACAGACCAGATGAACAGAATAAAGGTGTATACTTCGTAAACCCGGGTAAAATGTGTGACCTCACAGATCAAATGATCACAACAAATACGTGAATTCTGCATTACGTATAGGTCAATACAAGACATCGTCAGAGAATCTGCTGGGTACCTACCGGGTGCCTGCCGGATACCGACCAAAGAGGGTGACAAAATTTCTAACAAAATGCTACTGAAGGAAACTTTTAATTGTGACCACGACAGCCGATGCCTGCTCGACTCCTGAGCCCGGCCGGCTCCCACCGGGCTCTGGAGCCTGGCGGGCACCAGTTGTTGTGGTCACAATTAAAAGTTTCCTTCAATGGCATTTC
>NW_017804276.1:152262-171067 GCF_001625305.1 Branchiostoma belcheri | reverse complement strand
AGTCCGCCACGGGGGCCGGCTGGATGTTGGGTGGCCGGCAAAAGCGATTTAATCAGGCTAGCTTCGGTCCCAATTGCGCCGGTGCCCGTCGGGGATGTAGCCCCGGCCGGCTCCCACCGGGCTCTGGAGCCTGGCGGGCACCAGTTGTTGTGGTCACAATTAAAAGTTTCCTTCAATGGCATTTTGTTACCCTTATTGGTCATTCTCCGGCAGGCACCCGGCAGGTACCCGGCAGCTTCTCTAACGATGTCTTGTACTGACCCAATTAATATAGAGTTCACGCTTTTGTTGTGATCATTTGATCTGTGACGTCGCACATTTTACCCGGGTTTACGAAGTACACACCTTTATTCTGTTCATCTGGTCTGTGACGTAACAAATGTGTCCCGGTGGACTGCCGGCAACCGGAGGGGTACCTCTCGGTGTTCTCACGGTGAGGTCACGGTGTCTTTTTGCCAGCGGGGCCCGGGTAGAATTTGAGTCAAAATTAAACTCTTCTCGGGTCCCCACCGGGCCGAAAAATAGGCCGGTAGCCACAGGGTGTCCCGCGGGGCCACGTAGGGGTCTCCCACGAAAATGCCATAAAACAGCCCGGGGACTACCCGGCAGGGCCCCTTTTTTCAATTGGGACCGAAGCATAAGCAGCAGTCATTATGAGGACAGCCGCATTAAACTTCCTTAATCAAGGCTTAGTAGTAAGCATTATATTGCTGCAATGCATGACTATTTCTTACATCGGAGTTGTACAGGATACTTAGTATCTAATCGTTTAATGTCCAAGGCTATTCATCTCAAGATAAGAAATTTCAGGGAGGCAAAACTGGATTTTGAATGTCAATTTTCTTGTAATTCTTTCAATGAATGAATGAAAGACCTTTATTGTACATGTTTGCTCATTGCGAACTAGGTACATGTCATGGTAAATACATGTAGCGATTGCAGACTAATATATAAACTACATATGTACAGGTTCTGCTTCTTCTCGCTTCTTAAGACAGTTGTAAATGTAAGAACAGATGGAGTTTATAGTACGAGGATTATCGAGTTTCATGAGGAATGTGAATTTTTATTTTCTATCTAAAAATCTAAAACTAGGGAAATAACCTTGTATACAATTGAAGAGAATCTTTCATTATAATATATGTAGAGGCGAAAATGTGTTGCTGTTGCTGTCTTGCTTGTTTTATATCACAGCTGGTTCTAGTTATTTATCAGTGGTACCCAAAAATAAAGAGACGCCCCACGTATAGCTTGTTTTGGGACTATTTTAAAGACTTCAATTGTATGAAATAATGACAGAAATGCGCTAAAACATGCCAGTAAATGTCAGTATCAAATTTAGGGGAGGAAATGGAAAGGCGGGCCGCGGTGTTAGGATGCTCGGATTGCCGCATAACGTACGTGGAATGCATTGAAAAGTAGGTTAAAGGCATATCATCCAGTGCGATTTCAGAGCAGCAAAACTGGAAATATTCTGAATAAGGCAATCTTTCTGATATTGACACATACTAGCTGCTTCACAGTGGCACATTTGAGTCAGCATTTCATACTTTGGGCTTTTAAAACTGCAGAAACAAGCCCTGAGATGAGTCCTTTATTTTCTGGGCGGTACCCTAAAAATCAGCCCTGGGCCGTTCCAGTAACCATTTTCCGTCAGAATTTTGGTTATTTTTGCTCCATGAGGGTCAATATACATTGGGATAGCGTGGTTTCAACTCAGTATGTAGATAAGTGACTAGAATATTGGCTTTGAAAATAGGGTTTTCAAGCCCTAAAAACTGCACTGGATGCCTTTAAAACTTCACGGACTCTTACGTTTGCCTGTGGTTCGTAGTCATCTTCTTGTCTACCGGCCCACCGGTTGGATTTTCTGTCACGGTCCCAACCTACTTTCGAGGACAGGTCATGCCTATTATCTCCACACGCACTAAGGCCGCAGCAAGTAATTTTTACGGATGACATCAGCACGCGCATTAATTTTCGCCTGATTTTGGAACAAAATTGTTGCCTTCTAACAGTAGTCACCATGCCAAAAAATGGGCAAAGATGTCTGTTGCCATGCCGGAAGGTGAATGGCAGATAACTATAAATAGAGGAGACAAGAAAAGGCAGATGCCGGAACATGGGTGGCAGATGCCGGAACATGGATGGCAGAGGAGACAAGAAAAGGCTCTGATTTAATGTTTTGTTCCTTACTTTGATGCACTGCAGTGATATATGATGTTGGCTGTGTATATGCGATATTCTCACTGAATCAAAACCATTTGTACAATGATTGAGTCAAAATTTTAAAATTTAGGAACCTTGTTATTTTCGGCCCGTCTTGTTTTTTTTTTCGCCCGCTCGCATTAGATTTGGAGTCTGCGGAGGATGTCATCCATAAAATTTACTTGCTGTTACTTAGGTTACACCTCATCAAATCTCATACCAATGACAAAGTACAAAGATTTCAAAATGTTGGAACCTTGTTTTTTTTGACCCGCCTTGTTTTTTTTTTTTTTGTTTTTTTTGGCCCGCTCACATTAGATCTGCGGAGGATGTCATCCATAAAATTTACTTGCTGTGGCCTAACGATATTTCCGGTAAGATTGGGGACGTGCATCATTCTTTGATTAACCACAGCTACTTAAGAAACGAAGAAAGCGTCCCAGCCTCCTCCCAAGTTTCTTCCGTTGCACCTGTTCCTTCCAGGGAGACCAATTAACGCTGCACGTGGCCCTTAAGGGTGTTCTAGACATTCACAATAAGCGCTTTTAGCCGCGTGAAAGATTGATTAGCTGGTGGTACTAATAGGATTGCGTACGTCGTTTTGACAGAAGAGCATGGAAAAAACCCGCAGGGAACTTACGCTGGCAAGTTATAGTGTTGAGGGGTTTTTTGAAAGGCTGCCAATTTTCTTTCAATAAATCAAAAGTTTTATGGTAAAACGTTAAACTTTATTCCAACACACTATTTACAGGGATCAAATTTTCAGCGACCACTGTCGCCTTCATCAGGATAATTAATGACCAATCCCTTCACAACGTGATCTCGCGAGAGTTACGGTTTACAAACACGTGACCTTATTCACACGAGACTTTACTGATACGTGACGTAAGCAATTGATCAAAAGTGCCAGGGAGTTTGTTTTCTCTATTCGCGTTTGTTCTCGGAGGATCGGTAGATGGGTGGAATATTGAAAACGTACGACTTTGTTTGAAAATAGCAATTGAAGAGAATGCTCTAGCAACGACCAAGGGGCCCCAGGGTTCGAATTCTGAATTCTAAAACATTCACCGGGATACCCAATACAATCCCGGAAGTCTTAAATCTCCGATTTCTTCAACCTTTTGTACTTTTCGTGTCTAAAACGAAGTTCTGATTAGACGCTATAAGAACTTAGTTGTCAATGAATGAATGAAGACCTTTATTGTACACACATACCCAATGGGTTAAGTACAGGTCACAAAAAGATGGGATATAGATAACGTTACATATATACATCGTCAAGTAGCTACAATCAAGTAAATGCGGTTTCTTCTCGTTTCTTAGTAATGGCAAAAATGTAAGAACAGATATGTTTCAATACAGAAGGTCTGTCTAAGCTCATTAGAAATATAAATTTATCTGTACAGCTTAGATATATGAAATAGGGGAACATAGATTGTATCTGATTATAAAGATCTACTCTCTCTTTGTTGTATAGTTTACATTCTGTTACAAAATGTTTCTCATCTTCGATTCTTCCTAGATCACAGTACCGACATATTCGTTGTTCTAGGGGAGTGCGGTTATGTCTACCGGTTTCGATGTGTAATTTGTGGCAACTAATTCGGAGTTTTGTGACGGCAGTTCTGTGTCGTAGATTATCAATATTCAGATGGATAATCTCCCAACAGATCCTACGGCGGCCTGACAGTATCCATTGGCCAGAGGAGTGTCCGTTAGCCACTGAAGGATATGCCAACAGTCGATAAAAGGCTGATAACATCCAGTTGTTGCCTGATCAAATTAATGGTACGAAGGCCCACAACGACACTTCCATACACCTCTTCCGCGACAACCGTGCCAAGGGATATGCCTTCCGCGGCGGTGTGGAAGGGCCGCGAAAGAGCGGTGTGGATGGTATAACCCATTGGCAACCGTGGAAGAGGTGTATGGAAGTGTCGTTGTGGGCCTTCGTATAATGGACACTCCTCTGACCAATGGATACTGTCTTGCCACCGGAGGATCTGCTTGAAGATTAGTCAATGGGATGTTTCATTTTCAGTTTATTGAGATGCCCTTTAGACCCTTAAGGGTCTAATGTTCCATGGCTCCTACACCAATTACATACAAAGTACGAGTACATTATATTTACATTCACATTCATAATACGGTATAAAAAATACAAGGAATAACACATCGGTTAAAAAGTATTAACTACAAATGACAATCATGCGGTATGCCTTCTGCATCTGTATCTGTATCAGAATAGCCGCCCTTTGTCGTACCACACCAGCTTCTGTATCTGTATATGTATAGTCGGTATAACCGCCCTTTGGCGTAACACACCAGCTTCTGTATCTGTATATGTATAGTCGGTATAACCGTCCTTTGGCGTAACACACCAG
Organism: Branchiostoma belcheri; assembly: GCF_001625305.1. NCBI lineage: Eukaryota > Metazoa > Chordata > Leptocardii > Amphioxiformes > Branchiostomatidae > Branchiostoma > Branchiostoma belcheri. The sequence goes on along the minus strand of NW_017804276.1, from coordinate 166,475 downwards.
CTTCTGTATCTGTATATGTATAGCCGGTATAACCGCCCTTTGGCGTAACACACCAGCTTCTGTATCTGTATATGTATAGTCGGTATAACCGCCCTTTGGCGTAACACACCAGCTTCTGTATCTGTATAGCCGGTATAACCGCCCTTCGGCGTAACACACCAGCTTTTGTATCTGTATAGCCGGTATAACCGCCCTTCGGTGTAACGCACCAGCTTCTGTATCTGTATAGCCGGTATAACCGCCCTTCGGCGTAACACACCAGCTTCTGTATCAGTGTAGCCGGTATAACCGTCCTTCGGCGTAACACACCAGCTTCGCAGGCACGCGGCGCGGCGGCAGCTAGCTGTATCACACCGACTTGTTACACCCAATATTTGCTCATTTAATTGCAGGAGTTATTTAAAGCTTTCTAGTGATGATGTCCCAACTGTGCTTGGTGGCAACGAGTTCCAGTCTACGATAGTTGTGGGGAAATACGAGTTTTTGAACACCTCAATTCTTGGTTGATAACTCTGATATTTATGAAGCAAGTTTAAACTGTAATTTCCAACACAACAAATTGGACTCAACCAAATTTTCGGCTGTACAACTCCAGTCTTTGTCAATTAAAGGAATGAACAATCCACCGCTTCCGTGACGTCACGCAGATACTATACGTGAGCAGTGGATCATAGGTTGCAGAAAGTCTGTGGCGCCCCCCGTCTCTGTTGAGGGATGGTTGTAATGCCCTGATGTTTGACGGCATGACTGTTCCTTACAGATCAACATGAACGGGAGTGCGGAAAACTCAACGGAGGGGACGCCAGGGGATGACCAGGCGCCTCTGTCCCCGGAGGTCACCGTGCTCCTTGCAGTGGTCATCTCCATCGCGGCTTTACTGACCATCGCGGGGAACGTGCTGGTCATCGTGTCCTTCATCCTGGTCAAGGAGCTGCGCATCTCCAGTAACTACTTCATCCTGAACCTGGCCATCACGGACTTCGTGATCGGCGTGTTCGCCATGCCCGTGTACGCACCGTACCTGCTCAGCGGGGTCTGGCAGCTCGGAGAGACCTTCTGTACCGTCTGGCTTGTCATAGACTACGTGGATGGTGAGTATTCCTACCTACTGCATATTGATAGTAAAACCTTATGAAAAACATAAACTGTTCTCCAACTCAAAATTTGACTCACCAGAAATTTTCGACTGAATCACTCAGTCTTCCTCAGCTATCTGACCCAAATGCTTGTGCACTTCAACCATCGCTCAACCGGGACGGGGATCGATATCGACTTCAGACAACCTTTGACCCTTTGCTGACGTCACACGTGGGAAAAATCACGTGTCCACAGCATTTGGGTCAGGTAGCTGAGGAAGACTGAGTGATTCAGTCGAAAATTTCTGGTGAGTCAATTTTTGAATTGGAGAACAGTTTAAGTTTTTCATAATGTAATTTACCAACTTAGATGAACTTTCATGCTGAAGATAGTAAAACCTTGTCACCCTCAACATATGTGTAAAATAAGAGCTCACAGACCTACCCTGAACAGAGACGGGGGGCGACACAAGTTACCTGGCACGTATGACCCGCTACTACGGTCACGTATCTCTGACGTCACGTTCCAAGGTTTGACTTCTTATTTTAAGACAGAGGAAGACAAAAGATCCCACTTTTTCTGTAATATGTGGGTTTTCGGATGTTAAGAGGAGAGTAGCTTTCTTTTCATTTGTATATGTGTGAATGTTAGGGAATTTGGATCAAAGAGTTCATTTCGTTCTTTGCTATAGAGAGTACAGTTTGAGATAAAATGCGTTTCGTCTTCATAATCATAAACTAGTAATTATAGTTTTTTTATAGTAAACGTTAAACTTTATTCCAACACACAATTTACAGAGAGATCAAATTTTCAGCGACCACTGTCACCTTCATCAGGATAATTAATGACCAATCACTTCACGACGTGATCTCGCGAGAATTACGGTTTACAAACACGTGACCTTATTCACACGAATCTTTACTGATACGTGACGTAAGCAATTGTGAAGTAATTGGTCATTAATTATCCTGATGAAGGCGACAGTGGTCGCTGAAAATTTGATCTCTCTGTAAATTGTTTGTTGGAATAAAGTTCAACGTTTTACTATAACTAGACAAGTAACATTTGCAAAGCAAATGCATAATGTTTACCTTCGGACATGGTCTGACTTTTAAATTCTTACTTAAACACATTCACATACATGTACTACTAGTATATGGTGACAGGAGCAGAGCAGACCATGAACTTGCAACATTATGTAACCCAACACCAGTCACCATGGTGACAGACGTCAACAAATCATGCCATTGGTTAGGTCAGAGGTTAGTGTTTGGAACAGAAGAGGAGGAAGAAACTGAGTAAAAACAATATGTTTACTACCAGCACAGATGAACTTTCATGATAGGTTTTTGTCATTTTACATCCTCAGGTTCCGCCTCCGTCCTCAGCATCACCCTCATCAGCCTGGACCGCTACCTGCTGGTGACGAAAGCCATCAAACACCGCGCGCAGAGGTCTCTGAAGAAGACGGTGGTCATGATGGTGAGCGTGTGGATCATCGCTTTCCTGCTGTACGGACCCGCCATCCTGGTCTGGAGAACCCTGTCAGGCGTGGAACTGCCGGAGGGAAAATGCTACGTGGGATTCCACGAGAACTTCCCGTTCCTGTTCTCCACGGCTCTTGTGGAGTTCTTCATCCCCTTCACGTCTGTGGCCGTGATGAACTTTGCGACGTACTGGAGCATCAGGCGGAGGGGGAAGCGGCTGCGGCGCCACGGGGCCATGCGCACCAGCAACATCCGCGGGGAACGGACGGGAAGATCCACCGGGAAGCTGGCGAGAAAACCACAGCTGCACCTCACGGTCAGAACGCCGGCGACAAAGGAGAGGAGGCTCTCCCGAACGCACACCTTCCCGCCGGCACAGCAGGACATCAAGAACGCCGCCAAGCAGCTCAAACTGAGCGGCGAGCCGCCGAGTCAGAGAGTCTCGGACCTCTCCAAGAACACCCGAGCGCGGGAGAAGAAGGCCGCCAGGGCCCTGGCTATCATCGTGACGACGTTTGCCATCTGCTGGGCTCCCTACACCATCACCATGCTGGTCCGCTCACTCTGCAGGAGCTGTGTGAGCGACACCCTCTTCGAATGGGCGTTCTGGATGCTGTGGTTGAACTCCATGTTGAACCCGTTCTTGTACGCGATGTGCCACATGCAGTTCAGGGAGGCGTTCAAGAAGCTGCTCGGTCCTTTCTTCTGCCGGTGCTGGAAATGTGTCACCGGGGATAAACTAAAAAAGCGTCCCTCTCTCACGGACATCAACAAGTTACCCACGCCAGAGGACAAACAGAAAGACACAAATGGAGCCATCTAGCTGTTTGGTCCTTTCTTTGTGTCGGTGTTGGAAATTTGGGACAAGAGGCAAACGAAAGCGTTTTCTCTCACGAACAGTAACATCTTACCCTCGCAAGTTGGTAAGCAGAAAGGCAAAAGTGAAGCCATCCAAATTCTTGGTCCTTGTGAGCAGGGACAATCACGGACAATTTACATCTTACAATCGCCGATGGGAAAAAAGGACGCAAACGACACAGCAGTTTGCGTAGACGACGCAGAGTGTAGCAATAATGGACCAAAGTAAAAAGAAAGACACGGATGGAGCCATCTAGCCATTAAAACAGCATCTAACAAAAGAAGAACTGTAATTTCATTTATGCGTTACACAGTTCTGGACGGATTGACGGATGATCATCACCTTTATTTTCAAGATGTCAAACCTGAGACAAGACTGTAAGGTTTGAACCACTCTCACCGGGAAGGACCCCTGCTCTTTTCGATAAGCGTGGTGGGATCTTTATCGTCCTCCAGATGTTGCTCTTCTCGCGGCACCTCCGACTTTACGTCTTATCCAAGAGGACGTCCCTAACCGAAGCTAGGTACTCATCTTAACCTGAGTCAAGTGAGAAAACAGGACAAAACCAGCTCTATAAATAAGACTAAGGTTTGACTACAGGACACTGCTACTAAAAAAAGAGCTATGCGTCCGAAATGATGATGCAGTTGTAAAAAGATGAGTTATGAAAATTATATGTTTATTTCTTATCCTTATATTCTTCTCAGAGCTCAGTTCAAGATGTATTTTCAATCGTTTGTGACGAACTCTCGGATAAGAAAAAAACTTTGTATCAAGACGTTAATAACTTGCGGACTTAGTAAATACCTTATTATCATCTAAAAAACCTAGTATATTGTTGGTAGCGAGAAGCCGCTGTGATGATACTGTGTACGTCTTTGGTATATTTTCTCATGCTGTGATATTTTTTGTAAGTTACGTAACAAGTTACGTTCACATTCGTGGTCGGTCGTCCTACGATTTTGATGCCGTAGAATTTTCAAGCTGGTTGTGAGAGAAACATAAACATACTCCAACAAGGACCTAAGGCCACAGCAAGTAATTTTTATGGATGACATCAGCGCACGCATTACTTTTCGCCTGATTTTGGATAAAAAATTGTTACCTTCTGACACCATGCCGAAAATGGGCCGGGCAAAGATGTCTGTTGCCATGCCGGAACATGGATGGCAGAGGAGACAAGAAAAGGCTCTGATTTAATGTTTTGTTTCTTACTTTGATGCAGTGATATGTGATGTTGGCTGTGTATATGTGATGTTCCCACTGAATCAAAACCATTTGTACAATGATTGAGTCAAAATTTTAAAATGTAGGAATCTTCTTTTTTTAGGCCCACCTCAGTGTTTATTTCGCCCGCTCGCATTAGATTTGGAGTCTTGGAGTCTGCGGAGGATATCATCCATGAAATTTACTTGCTGTGGCCTAAGACAGTCTTTTCCGTAACAGAACAGCTGAATTTTGCAAGACACGCACATGACTAAAATGCTTCCATTTCACGATCGTATAGCGATTGTACGACGATCGTACGGCGATTGTACGGCGATTGTACGACTATGTCCTTTACTAGACGTCGTCTCCGAAGCCAAGTAAGTTTAGTATGACGTCAGCCTCGTTGTCGTTCCAGTTGGACCAGTCCAGTGCGCGTGCGCGTCTCAGCTTGAGGTCAACATTCAGAACATCAGAAGCCATGTTCAGAGTCGTGGCGTCATCTGGGATCAAAAGAAAAAAAATCATCTATACTATCATGAAAGGTCGTCTGTGTTGGTAGTTACATGTTTAGAGTTAAAACTTTAGTAGATCCAGCACAAAACATTCTCTCACCTAGAGCTTTCGACCAGTCACTGTGGTCTTCCTCAGTAGACTGACCCAGTGAAGCTTGCCACGTGGCTTCTTTGAAGTGTGACGTCAACACTGGGTCAAAGATATCTGGTAGACGATGTCGGCCCTCGTCGCGGTTCAGTGAAGGGAGATGGGCCCTGATGTAGGGCCCTGATGTAGGACCCAGTGTTGACGTCACAAGCCTCACTGGGTCAGTCTACTGAGGAAGACAAGAGTGACTGGTTGAATGCTTTAGGTGAGAGAATTTTTGTGTAGGATCTAAAGTTTTAACTCTAAACAAAATCATTTATAGTATTTTGATTATAGAAAAGTATCATGCAAGAACGCAACTCAGAAATACAGTCATACCTGTATACATTCACCACTCAAAGCCAAATGGCTTAACGAAAATGGTCACAATAGACAGGTGATACCGAGACAGGACGTTTTGATTAATGAAAAAAATCAAAGCAACCGTCAGAAGACGTAGTGGCCAAAATGGCTAGATGGTCAGTGTGCAGAGGTGGTCATTTGTACAGGTATCACCGTTTGGTTGTTTGTTACACATTATTTTAGTATTTAACGATGGACGAACATCATCATCATCATTTAAGTATTTATCTTCTGTCTTCGTCTTTCTAATAATCTAAATATATCCATGGAATGTATTTTCCAATACTAGAGTTCTACAGTGCGCTTGGTTGTCTACAATACTTTGTAAGTGATGACTTAGTGCAATTTACACTTGTATAATGTGGTCATTAAAAGAAGTGAATACATCAACCACTCATTATCGGATGTTTTCTTTTTTTTAAACAGTCCGTAGGAAGAAGGTAGAAATCTAAACTTCTAAAGCATCTCAAATGTTTTCTTTTAAAGACAAAGATGAGAATGGATAAAATGTTGATTATCTTAGGAATTCATGAATGCTAAAAGCTTTCTGTAGTAATGTAAATCTATAGGGAGACTACAGGCTGTGTTACGGTTTTCTCAAAGATCGCATTACCTTCGTATGTGTAGCGGTTTTGTTTTTTTGTGTGTGTGCTTGTGTATTTATTTGTTTGTGCGTCCGTAGTTATCTAGATAGAGTTATCACTCCAGTAACACTCAACCTCAATGACTCGTTTCCCCATGTCTCAGTACGGACTCGCCAAAAACAAACAAACTATGAACTAACGCGACCAGAACCAATCCTTCCGTCCCGGAAGTAACTACTTCAAGGAGGAATGAAACCTTTTAACGTTGATCAGATCATAGGTTGTTTTTCCACCAGAATCCATGAGTCTTTTTATTTTAGTGTGTAGAACTGTCATAGTACGGACTCGACACAAACACACAAACTATCAACTAACGAGACCGAAAACAATACTTCCGTCCCACAAGTTAATATTTCACGGAAGTGTAAAATCTTCGGACGTTGTTCAGAGATTATTTTCACCCACCAGAAATCATGAGTCTGAGTGTGTAGCAGGCCCACTGCTGGAGGTTCGGCTCGCCCGTACTACTGGCCATGTTCACCAGGGTCTGGACCAGTCCCAACTTGCGCAGTTCACACAGAAGGGAGTCGTCAGAATAACTAATGCAAAACTCTCCTGTAAGGGGACGAAGGAAAGGGCATATTTTAAAGACATCGCGGTATAAAAGCCATGTCGATTTGATTAATATATGTCGATGACATATGTGCGCGCACGAATTTTCGTCCGTTTCCAAAAAATGTTTTCGACCATGCTGTAAATCGTACAAAACATAGATGTCATCAACATTTATCTATCCAATCAACATGGCCTGATTATCATATGAATCTCGGCAGCAACCAGGTGTTTCAGGCCACACCGTCTTAATTTTATGGATGACATCCTCTGAAGACCCACAAACTAGTGAGAAAAAAAATTCCGGCCAACAATAAAAACGCTGCTAAACCACCGAAATACAAAGCTGGTATTGTGAATTCGCGGCAGTACATAGCGACGTATACGACAAGCCGGCACATGTGGGCTTTTTGCGGAATTTATGAATCGGCACTGTACGTATGTACTGAGTTCTTGAGTCGTGGAGCTTCGGTGCCATCGGTGCTATCCTCCAGAGTTACCATCGGCTCCGTATTGTACCTAACTACCATGGACTACCCAGGCCTAGAGCCAGGCCAGAGCCTCGGAGGACTTTTTTTGAGGGCGCGCGCGGATGTCATCCATAAAATTAAGCGGTGTGGCCTAACAGATATACACTATAAATCCAACATGGCGGATGTGAAAAGAGACCTGTATACTCACCCAGGGCGCTCATGCAGGCTAGCCGCAGTCTCACTGAAGAGTTGGACTCGTTCAAAATGAAGACAATTTTACTGACGTATTCCAGCACCGCTTTGGAACAGTCTCCACCTGCAGATGACAGCAAGGGAGTAGAAACAGTGAGTATAATCAAGGGTATAACCTAGTTAAGCTAAGGTCCCAATTAGGAAAAGGGGCCCTGGCGGGTAGCTCCCGGGCTGTTTTTTACCACTTTCTGGCGGGACCCCGACGTGGCCCCGCGGGGCATCCTGCGGCTACCGGGCTATTTTTTGGCCCGTCGGGGCCCCGATAAGAATTTAATTCTGAGTTAAATTCTACCCGGGCCCCGCTGACAAAAAGACGCCGTGACCTAATCGTGAGAACACCGAGAGGTACCCCTCCGGTTGCCGGCATTCCACCGGACATTTCTTACGTCACAGACCAGATGAACAGAATAAAGGTGTGTACTTCGTAAACCCGGGTAAAATGTGTGACCTCACAGATCAAATGATCACAACAAATACGTGAATTCTGCATTACGTATACGTCAATACAAGACATGGTCAGAGAATCTGCTGGGTACCTGCCGGGTGCCTGCCGTATACCGACCAAAGAGGGTGACAAAATTTCTTACAAAATAATACTGAAGGAAATCTTTGACCACGACAGCCGATGCCCGCTCGACTCCTGAACCCGGCCGGGGCCAGCCGGGGCTACATCCCCGACGGGCACCGGCGTAATTGGGACCTTAGCTTTATAGATAGACCATGGGCCAGGCGAGTTTACTGGGAAATAGTGTTGCTCCGCCCACAAGGGGACTGCCTGACTCCCGAGGCGATAGCCGAGGGTGTCAGGTAGTCCCCGAGTGGGTGGGCAACACTATATCCCAGTAAACTCGCCTGGCCCATGGTCTATCTGACTTAGAACATGACCATTTCCCCGAAGTTTCCTTTCAAACTTGTTCAACATCAGTTTTTCTTGTTTAATATCAGCAATGTCTTAGAGAAAGCTGGTCTGTTTGTGTTTTCTATTGTCCCTTGGGTGATTAGTGTACACAGAGAGGGACCTGGTCTCAATTAAAACCCAAAAGTGTGGTACTATCTAAAAAGTATGGTACTAATTTTATGCAAATGAGTTTTAGTACCACACTTTTTGGATAGTACAACACTTTTTTGATAGTACCACACTTTTTTGCACTATGGGGATATGGACACAGAAAATGAAGGGCTCTCATTGGCCTAGGGGTAGTGGCCATGTTCTAATTTGTATTCACTAGAAGCACAACGTTTTCCAATACGATAAACTGGAGATTTTCAATCAAAAGCCGCTGAAGTTCCAAACTGAGTTTTGTATGGCATTCTGTATTTAGGCATGGACGTAGTTGACCTAAAAATGATAATTTCGCAAACATGTAGTTCAACAATGGCAACCATAAGCTCAACCAATAAAAGAGTGGCAACTAGCAATTCAACAAGAAAATGGGGAAAATTTAACTAAGTCAAGAAATGATAATTTTAACATGAAGTTATTATAATCAAGTGACATATGAAATTTAACAAATGAAGGAAAGCTAAAATGCATAAGCAGCTTACAAGTTGTCAAGCATAAGGACAATTGGCAAAGTATTTCTGGTACGACTGGTTAGAACAGTACGGTGGGCTAGAACTAGGTTAGAAGCCTAAGGCCACACCGACTTAATTTTCTGGATGACATCCTCTGAAGACCGCCAAACTAGTGCGCGCGGGCGAATAAAAAAATTCCGGTCAAAAATAAAAATACTACTAAACCACAGGAATGTAAAGCTGGTATTGTGGATTTGCGGCAGTACTTAGCGACGACTACAAGCCGGCACATGCTGGCTTTTTGTGGAATTTATGAATCGGTACTGTAGGTATGTACTGAGTTCCTGAGTCGTGGAGCTTCGGTAGCCTGGGTGCCCGGCCCCATATTGTCGCTAACTAGCATGGACTACCCAGGCCTAGAACCAGGCCAGAAACTCGGTGGACGTGATCTTTTTTTTTTTTTTTTTGAGAACAGGCGAAAATCCATGCGCGCGCGGATGTCATCCATAAAATTAAGTCTGTGTGGCCTAACGGTGGTACACACCAGTGAACGCCAAGTGTCCCATGGTCATGACCGCCGTGACTTTATCCTCGTCCGCGGCCCCCGGGTCCTTCAGCACCGCCGCGCACAGATGGACGTCCCGGGCGTACCGGTTAGCGTCCACGTCAGAGAACAGGTCGTCTATGAATGAATGAATGAATGAATGAATGAATGAATGAATGAATGAATGAATGAATGAATGAATGAATGAATGAATGAATGAATGAATGAATGAATGAATGAATGAATGAATGAATGAATGAATGAATGAATGAATGAATGAATGAATGAATGAAAGAAAGAAAGTACTTTTTACGTTTAAAAAGTTGGTATTAGGCTCTTTAAGGCTCGGTAAGAATTCATCTTATCTTTCCTATTTAATAATTTTAAAACGCTATAAACGTTTACCTTAGAACAGGTAGGTTAAGGTTGTAAGGCGGATACGTCAGAGTACTTAACACACACACACGCACGCGCGCGCGCACACACACACACACACACACACGCACACGCACACGCACACACACACACACACACACACACACACACACACACACACACACATACACGCACACTCACACTGACACATACACATAATATGTCACAAGCTAAAATACCTTTCCCGTGGAACTTGGCGAGGGCGGCGTCCACATTCTTCTTGGCCGCGTCGTAGGCACTTTTGACTTTGCTGAACATTCTTGTCGACTGTTATTTGCCCAAAGTAAAACGAGACTGCTCCTGGTTGTGTGTAACGAGTGGCTGTACTCGTCTTGTACTTGTTTTGAAGCTCTCACTATAGCAACGGACTGGTTCTAGAACGTTCTCACCGTAAATGAGAGACAGGTAATCATTTTAGGGCACGGTCACATTTCCAATCCGGGGCCCGGCCGGGTTGTTTGCGTGAACGAAAAATTAACAATTTGTATTAAGAGTATACACAAATAGTGCTCATGGTTAATCTTCTAAAACTTTTTTTGTGTGTTTTGCTGTCTTGTATCATAATTTTCGTTTCATACGACTGCCCGGCCGGGCCCCGGGTTGGGAAATGTGACCACGCCTTTAGTCTGTTCATAGTTGTGTTTTCAACTTGATAACAATATTTGTGCTTGCTACTGTACAATTAGAAATTGTTTAAGACAAGTAAAGTTTAAACAGAACTTGTGATTGAAAAAAAAAACATACCGACGAAATGGAAAGTTTATGGCCTATGAAACTAAATCATTCAACCGTCCGCCATTCTACGTAGTATGTTGATGGTACGAAAGACCATAGGTACAATTAGTATTTTTTTCTTGTGTCTGTACTTCGAGTTCCTATGGCTACTTCGAGATTCTATGAGTACTTATAGTTTCTGTGGGTATAGTTAGAGTTTCTATGAGTACTTAGAGTTTCTATGGGTACTTCGTTATAGTACGTTCCCATACAAACCCTAAATACGCATACATACTCTTAAGTTCCCATACAAACTCTAAGTGCGCACAGAAACTCTAAAATGTTATACAAACCATACTCTAAGTTCCTATACAAACTCTAAGTGATCATAGAAACTCGAACTACCCATAGAAACTCATAGAAAGTACTCATAGAAACTCTCGAAGTACTCATAGAAACTCTAAGTTTCTCGAAGAAACCTCTAAGTACTCATAGAAACTCTAAGTATACCCACAGAAACTCGAGGTACCCATTGAAACTCGAAGTACACACACAAGAAAAAAAAGACTAATTGTACCTATGGTCTTTCGTATGAATGTGATTAAGGTCTCGGACCGGAGTTTTTTTCACGATTTTGGATCCGGCGGACACCCTCAGACCGAAGGGCTATAACTCCGCCAAAAAAAGTACGCCGGGAAATCTCATTACATCAGTCAACGGAGGTTTCCAGCCGGCTTCCGATACAATTTTGGTTATTGTCCGTCGACTCTATAATTTGGGTAGAAACTGTAGTTAAACGTAAATTTTGGATACGAAAAATGTAGTTTTTTTGCAGTTTTTTCAACGGACCTGCTTGGAAAAAACGAATTTTCCCAGGCTAACGGCTTATATGCTGAAATAGCTTACTACTTTCTGTTTCTGAAAAACAGAAAAAAAATATAGGTTGTTGCGATAAGTTTTTCACAAAATCCGGTGACGCGAACCCCTAGAAATTCCACATAGAACGCAGCTATTTGGGTCATCAGGCGACAAACCGCATCACCCTTGCTCGCGGACTAATACCAAAAACGCTTCGCTGGCCGTCCAACTTCACCGCGCCCGATAAACACTACAATCCCAAGGCTTTTTGATCAATTCAAAACCTAGTTGAAAATCTACAGCGATCGCCGAGCTATGGGGAGCCAAACCTAGCGTGACAACCTCGCAGATCCGGCGATTTACTGCGCACTATTTGGAACCCTGGTCAGAATTAAACTCCGACCCGGAACCTTAAGGAGACTATTTTTCATAAAAATTATCATAATTCTTCAGAAACATCATATCTATCATATATCCAAATTTTACATGTCTGCGATGAGTACTTTTCCCGCGGCAGAGGTTTAAAGTCATGTGAAAAATGCAGTGTTCTAAGGCTATATTGCCAAGTCTCGGGTTCCAGGTAGCGTCACAATGGGGCAATTAGAAAAATACCGTTATTTCAAACATCGCTTTTCTCAAAACAGTTATGACGGAAATAAAAGTCTGCTCTGGATCTTGGCTATGGATATATGTGTTCTTTTCGTGATTTCGGTGCCGCATACTTGCAGAAAACGTTCTTAACAGTTGGTATCGATGACGTCACGCAGTGACGTCATCGGGTCCCCTGGGAAAACAGCATGGGGTCGCGTTTTAGGTTCGTCGTTTTAAAGTAAAAGGAAGAATTCGTCAGATTTCGACCTTGAATGATAGACCAGGGTTCGCACTTTCCGAATCAAACGCGTCCGACACCAAACTCTTCACTATTACGCCGTGAATGGCCTATTAAGTAGCAAAGCGCTCCTTAAATGTGTGAAAGGCTGCATTATTACGAGGTGAAAAACACAATCTGGGTGATATTGCCGTGGCTAGGAGCAAGAAGTTGAAATAAACGCTGTAAAGATGTGAGGAGTACTTATTAGGCTATCACTTAACACCACCCAAAGGAAAGAAAGTCGCGAATTTAAGGAGCCCTGAACCGAACACCAGAAAACCCAGTTTTGCCTTAAGAAGGCTTAAAACACTTTGATTTTGCTGTTAGATGTCAGTTTAAGTCACCATAAATAAAGAAACTTCGCCGAAATTATACGAAAGTCAAATTCAGAGGTCGACTCATATAAAATGACATAGAAAGTGAATTCATGCAAGAAATGCTTACCTTCCAGAAACGATTAAAATTGCCAGAATTAAACTCCGACCCGGAACCTTGAATTGTTCCCTTTTTGACCGTTCTAGAATAAACTCAATGACAACGTTGGTACTGTACTAAGTAACCGGCATAATCTGTTAAACAAGCGGCAGATTTTTTTCATCACTCAAGCTGGGTCCTGTTGTACGTACAGGTTTGACTTCTATTTTACCCGTTCATATATAAATGGTTTATTTGCAAATTGACATAAAACTAAAACAACATTGCAGCCTAATAATACAAAATGTTGTACAAAAAGCTGAATTTTTTAAAAAGTTGAAGTTTTAGGGAACACACAAAATATCATCAATATTTACAAACATAACTAAACTAAATAACAAGAATATATACAATTGGTAGTTGGGTGATTACACGGTAGACTAAGCACCGTTTAAGAGTTTTGACAGGTATGGAATAGCACTGTTCCTGTACCTTACGGTTCCGGGTCGGAGTTTAATTCTGACCAGGGTTCCGAATTAGTGCGCAGTAAATCGCCGGATCTGCGAGGTTGTCACGCTAGGTTTGGCTCCCCATAGCTCGGCGATCGCTGTAGATTTTCAACTAGGTTTTGATCTGAATTGATCATAAAGCCTTGGGATTGTAGTGTTTTTCGGCGCGGTGAAGTTGGACGGCCAGCGAAGCGTTTTTGGTATTAGTCCGCGAGCAAGGGTGATGCGGTTTGTCGCCTGATGACCCAAATAGCTGCGTTCTATGTGGAATTTCTAGGGGTTCGCGTCACCGGATTTTGCGAAAAACGTATCGCAACAACCTATATTTTTTTAGTAGTAAGCTGTTTCAGCATATAAGCCGTTAGCCTGGGAAAATTCGTTTTTTCCCAGCAGGTCCGTTGAAAAAACTGCAAAAAAACTACATTTTTCGTATCCAAAATTTACGTTTAACTACAGTTTCTACCCAAATTATAGAGTCGACGGACAATAACCAAAATTGTATCGGAAGCCGGCTGGAAACCTCCGTTGACTGATGTAATGAGATTTCCCGGCGTACTTTTTTTGGCGGAGTTATAGCCCTTCGGTCTGAGGGTGTCCGCCGGATCCAAAAGCGTGAAAAAAAACTCCGGTCCGAGACCTTACAGATCTTATAGATGGTAGGCTAAGCTGGCACCCCCTTTTAAGTCCCTATTATGTATTTCATTGCGGGTGGGGGTAGCCAGGATAGTACCAAATCCCTCGTCACTTTGCTCTCTGCTCGGGTTAAGATATGGGAGTTGTACTGGGGGCCGCGAAAGG